>NC_091229.1:16773303-16810803 GCF_040958095.1 Procambarus clarkii
GGTTTGGCGGATGCATGGAATCACTTTTGGATCTTTGTTTGGAGGACGGGCTGCAACCCGTCCTCGACTCAAGTCCATTACATCCAGCGGTCGACCCCACAGACGCATTCATAAATTTTAACATGCTGTTCATTCAAAACGGGAATTTTCTCAAGTATAAATTAATATTATAATATATTAGCATATTGTGCACAAATAGGTATAGGATAGGTTACGTTAGGTGTTTAGGTTCTGTTGGCGATTATTCGTATTTGTAGTACGTGGGTGAAGCATTTATAGCGTTGTGACTCGAACAAAATTCGTCAGTGAAACACTTGTTCCGGATATGTTCGAACGTCAGCAGTTGTGAGTCGTGTGTAAACCGCTTTTCATTCATAAACAGCTGGGGGTTTGGCGGGTGGATGTAATCACTTTTGGATCTTTGTTTGGAGGACGGACTGCTAGTTCAGTGTTTCTGGTTCGGTGTTCCCGGTTCTGTGTTTCTGCTTCAATGTTTCTGGTTGTGTGTCTAGTTCAGTGTTTCCGGTTCTGTGTTTCTAGTTCAGTATTTCTGTTTCAGTGCCGCAGAGACGAACCCCTCTACTCCATTATGCCTTCTGCTGCAGTCCGTCCTCCAAACAAAGATCTAAAAGTGATTCCATGCACCCGCCAAACCCCAGCTGTTTATGAATGAAAAGCGGTTTACACACGACTCACAACTGCTGACGTTCGAACATATCCGGAACAAGTGCTTCACTGACGAATTTTGTTCGAACCACAACGCTAGTAAATGCTTCACCCACGTACTACAAATACAAATAATCGCCAACAGAACCTAAACACCTAACCTAACCTATGCCTATATATGCACAATATGCTAATATATTATAATATTAATTTATACTTGAGAAAATTCCAGTTTTGAATGAACAGCATGTTAAAATTTATGAATGCGTCTGTGGGGTCGACCGCTGGATGTAATGGACTTGAGTCGAGGACGGGTTGTCTGCTGAGCGAATCGATATTAGTGGAGAAAAGAGTACAGGTTGTTCGGTTTGGTGGTTGTCAACGAGGTAGTTGTTAAACAAATAGAAACATCAAAATCACACAAGTCCACGTTGCAAAACAAAGTGTTCTACAAGGTGCTTAAAAGAATGTGAAGATGAGTTTAGTGAGCCCTATCGAACGAACGATAGGGACGAACTATCGTTCAATTAGCTTAAAGTCTATTGCAGTAACACTGATTGAGTTCACAATCGCAAAATTCATTCCTTTACATCTTGAATAACATAGACTATTAAAGACCTCAGAACATGGCTTTTACTAAGAACCGCTCTAATTAAAAAAATTACTTTCATTCTTTTACAGTATTCTTCCAGCAGTTGATTGTGGGAAGCATTGCGACATTCTATATCTTGACTTCACCAAAGCCTCTGATGTTGTGACTCATGAGAAACTCATTCTAAAGCAAGAAGCTCATGTATTGAACGAACAAAACATTTTCGAGTCATCGTAAACACTAAAAATTAAGATCACCTTTGGCAACCATGACTCAGCTGTTTGCAATCTAGGCTGGGAAAATAATTGTGTCTCTTTGTTTAAAGAGAACTTCAAAATGTTTCACCCATTTTACGTTCAATACAAATAATTGTCTGCCAGACCAAAGCACCTAAGAATAATAGAAATGGGATCTCTTGATTGTTTCATGCGTAGGTTAAACATATATCAAATGAGTTTGGGTGGTTATAAATAGGAGCGGCCTCGTATAAGCCAATAGAAGTTGCCTCGTATAGGCCAAGGGGAGCTGCATCGTATTGGCCAATAGGAGCTGCCTCGTATGGACCAATAGTAGCTGCATCGTATGGACCAATAGTAGCTGTCTCGTATGGACCAATAGCAGCAGTCTCGTATAGGCCAATATAAACCGCCTCGTATGGGCCAATAGCAGCTGCCTCGTGCCGGCCAATAGGAGCTCCTTCATGTGGACCAATAAGAGCTGCCTCGTATGGACCAGTAGGAGTTGCCTTGTATGGACCAATAGGAGCTCTCGTATGGACCAATATCAGCTGCCTGGTATGGACCAATAGGAGCTCTCGTATGAACCCATATGAGCTGCCTCGTATGAGCCAAGGGGCCTTTTGAAGTTTTCTTTATTCATAAGTTTATATGTTAATTTTTATTTGAGATAATTTTTTAATGTAAGAAATATTAAATTCTGCTATAACGACAACCAACAGTATTTACCAGTCTTTCCTGAATCTAGCCATATATAATTTATATCAATTGATTCGTGTTCTACTTTGTGCTGATGTATTTAACTCGTGGAATATTTACTTAAAAATATGTTGATGTTAATACCAGAGAAACATTAAGGTTAAAACTGCATGAGCAATTCTTTATATTTTTAGAAAACGTTTCACCTGTGAAAGTTTTAATCACATTTAATTTCTCGTCACCGGAACAGGAAACCTGAACCTAAGCTTATCGAGGTCTCCAGGATGCAACCCAAAGCAGTTGCCTAACTCCTATATGTACCTATTTACTGCTGGGTAAGCAGAGGCATCAGGCAAAATGGAAACGCTGCTCAACCGTCTCTTTTCTGAACCAATGACGGGGGTGTTGATAGAGTGTCAGACAGCAGGTTGGGAGAGGTCAGGGAGTCAGGTTATGGCTTACAAATTTCGTCACTCGAGCTAAAGAAAATCCTCCAATATATCTGGAATTCCATATGCCAAGTCAGCCGAGCGAAACGCGCTCCCTATTTTAAAAAAAATATATCCAAGTCTTTAGCAATTTTAAGGCTTAATAAGCTACATATTTATTTAATGAATTTTATGCGAAACAAGTTCACCAAACCGAAATAAATAAGATACAAATGAAATAACAGCTAAATTGTTGACCAAACTACACACTAGATAGTGAAGGGACGACGACGTTTCGGTCCGTCCTGGATCATTCTTAAGTCGATTATAACTTGATTTAGTAATCACACCTAAAAATGTGATTTACAATCGACTTGAGAATGGACCAGGACGGATTGAAACGTCGTCGTCCCTTCATTTTCTAGTGTGTGGTTTAGTCAGCATATTTCAGCCACGTTATTGTGACTCCTCGTCTGCAACAGCAAAATTGTTATAAATGGATAGACAGAAGACGAAGCTTAGACTTTATACAACTGAAATTGTTAAGATATAATTTTATTTTTAAACATAACAATAATGATTATTGCGGCCCATCCTCCTGTGTTGGTAGTACGTATAGTAACGCTGAGGACCATAGTATATATCCCGACGTACAACGAAATTATTAATCGGTACTATTGGACAAACCGAATAACTATTTTCTACTTATGTTGCAAAGACAAACTAAACTAACTTAACCTTCCAAGGCCTAATACACGATATCTGAGGCCTAGTATAGTACATATGTGTGCTATACTAGGCCTATGAATATTTAAGTTTGATTTTTAGCTTAATTTTTTCCGACTCTATAGAATGAATAGTACAAAGTTCTACTATCTAATTACTTAGTATGGCAATCTTTGTACTATGGTGCAAATAGTTACAAGAACTACTATATGAACAGGAGAATGGGTTGATTATTGTTATAATCAAAATTATTAAAGCTACACAAATATAAGTTGATGGAAGACATATTAATGATTAAAAACTTTCTTCACAAAAGTGCAATGTCATAAGTTCGAGACATTCTTGATAATATTTCAATAGTGACATAGATAATATTGCAGAAGTGACAGATATAATATTGCAACATATACAGAGATAATATTGCAATAGTGATAGAGATAATATTGCCATAAAGATAGAGATAATATTAACATAGCAATAGAGATAATATTCTAAAAGTGACAGAAATAACATTGCAAAAGTGACAGAGTTGTAACTGCAATAGTGAAAGAGTTAGAATTGCAATAGTGAGTTATAATATTGCAATAGTAACAGATACTATGCAACAGTAACAGATAAT
Source organism: Procambarus clarkii (assembly GCF_040958095.1). NCBI lineage: Eukaryota > Metazoa > Arthropoda > Malacostraca > Decapoda > Cambaridae > Procambarus > Procambarus clarkii. Next base: position 16,777,270 of record NC_091229.1, read on the forward strand.
ATCCAACAGTAACAGATAATATGCAACAGTAGCAGATAATATGCTTCAGTGACATATAATATTGCAACAGTAGCAGATAATGTGCTTCAGTGACAGATAATCACGGTCCCTCAATTGTTTCAAGCGCGGGTTGGACAAGTATATGAGTGGGATTGGGCGGTTATAAATAGGAGCTGCCTCGTATGGGCCAATAGGCCTTCTGCAGTTATCTTTGTTCTTATGTTCTTATAATATTGCAACAGTGAGTGGCGATGATGCAGGCAAAGCCTTGGACGTTCCTAAAATATCAAATGTAGACACGTATAAAGATGTTAACCTCGTTGTCAACTATACCAAGGTTTAAAGAGGTTTCTGTCTGTGATTGAAAAGAATTATATTTTTATAATTTTTTCAGGCGGGTGGTTATAGATAGGAGCTGCCTCGTATGGGCCAATAGGCCTTCTGCAGTTACCTTTGTTTTTATGTTCTTAATTAAAAGTCGGAACTTATATTATTTTGCTACAGATTATTGCCTGATTGTCTTAAGATCTTCCTGTTTATCTGTCATTCTGATGAATTGTTTATCGCTCTGATGAATTGTTTATCGCTCTGATGAATTGTTTATCGCTCTGATGAATTGCTTATCGCTCTGATGAATGGTTTATTACTCGGAGGAATGTTCTGACAGCTCTCAAAAGTGGTCTCTCACATAAGAACATAATAACAAAGGTAACTGCAGAAGGCCTATTGGCCCATACGAGGCAGCTTCTATCTATAACCACCCAATCCCACTCATAAACATGTCCAACCCGCGCTTGAAACAATCGAGGGACCCCACCTCCACCACGTTACACAGTAATTGGTTCCACAAATCAACAACCCTGTTACCGAACCAGTATTTACCCAAGTCTTTCATAAATCTAAATTTATCCAATTTATACCAATTTTTTCGTGGTCTGTCTTGTGTTGATACTTTTAATACCCTATTAGTATCCTCTTTGTTATGTCCATTCATCCACTTGTAAACCTCTATCATGTCACCCCTAACTCTTCGCCTTTCCAGTGAATGCAATTTAAGCTTTGTTAGTCTTTCTTCATATAAGAACATAAGAACATAAGAACAAAGGTAACTGCAGAAGGCCTATTGGCCCATACGAGGCAGCTCCTATTCTATAACCACCCAATCCCACTCATATACTTGTCCAACCCGTGCTTGAAACAATCGAGAGACCCCACCTCCACAATGTTACGCGGCAATTGGTTCCACAAATCAACAACCCTGTTACTGAACCAGTATTTACCCAAGTCTTTCCTAAATCTAAACTTATCCAATTTATATCCATTGTTTCGTGTTCTGTCCTGTGTTGATACTTTTAATACCCTATTAATATCCCCCCGGTTATGTCCATTCATCCACTTGTAAACCTCTATCATGTCACCCCTAACTCTTCGCCTTTCCAGTGAATGCAACTTAAGCTTTGTTAATCTTTCTTCATATGAAAGATTTCTAATTTGGGGAATTAACTTAGTCATCCTACGCTGGACACGTTCAAGTGAATTTATATCCATTCTATAATATGGCGACCAAAACTGAACTGCATAATCTAAATGGGGCCTAACTAGAGCAAGATATAGCTTGAGAACCACACCAGGTGTCTTGTTACTAACGCTGCGATTAATAAATCCAAGTGTCCGATTTGCCTTATTACGAACATTTATGCATTGATCCTTTTGTTTTAAATTCTTACTAATCATAACTCCCAGATCCCTTTCGCAATCCGACTTCGCAATCACAACACCATCTAGCTCGTATCTTGTAACTCTATCATCATTACCTAACCTCAGAACTTTACATTTATCAGCATTAAACTGCATCTGCCAATCCTTTGACCATTTCAAAACCCTATCTAGATCAACTTGAAGTGATAGTGAGTCCTCCTCCGAATTAATTTCCCTACCGATTTTCGTATCATCGGCAAATTTGCAAATGTTGCTACTCAAACCTGAATCTAAATCATTTATATATATTATAAACAACAGAGGTCCCAGGACAGAGCCTTGAGGCACTCCACTTACAACATTTTCCCACTCTGACTTGATTCCATTTATACTAACTCTCTGCTTCCTTTGGCATAGCCACGCCCCAATCCAGCTTAATATAGCACCCCCAATACCATGAGACTCCATTTTTTTAATCAGTCTTTCATGTGGCACTGTATCAAAAGCTTTGCTAAAGTCAAGGTATACAACATCGCAATCCTTACCACTATCAACTGCCTCAACAATGCTAGAATAAAAAGATAACAAATTTGTTAAACATGAACGGCCATTTATAAAACCATGTTGCGACTCAATTATTAATTTATGTTTTTCAAGATGAAGACGAATTTTATTTGCTATTATAGATTCGAGTAACTTTCCCACAATAGACGTTAGGCTAATTGGTCGATAGTTAGACGCAAGTGATCTATCTCCTTTCTTAAAAACTGGTATCACATTAGCAACTTTCCAAAACTCTGGCACTCTGCCTGACTCTATTGATTTATTAAATATGGTTGACAGTGGGTCACAAAGCTCCTCTTTGCATTCTTTAAGCACCCTAGCAAACACTTCATCCGGCCCTGGGGATTTGTTTGGTTTGAGTTTTACTATTTGTTTAAGAACATCCTCCCTGGTAACTGCTAAACTCGTCAACCTGTCCTCGTCCCCACCCACATAGACTTGTTCGGCTGAAGGCATATTGTTAAGTTCCTCTTTAGTAAATACAGATACAAAATATTTATTAAAAATACTACTCATCTCTTCATCACTATCTGTTATTTGACCTGTCTCAGTTTTTAATGGACCTATCCTTTCCCTAGTCTTAGTACGATATAACTGAAAAAACCCTTTAGGATTTGTCTTTGCTTGCCCTATGAAAGATTTCCAATTTGGGGAATTAACTTAGTCATCCTACGCTGTTCAATTGAATTTATATCCATTCTATAGTTCGGCGACCAACTGAACTGCATAATCAAAATGGGGCCTAACCAGAGCAAGATATAGCTGAAGAACCACACCAGGTTTCTTGTTACTAACGCTTCGATTAAAAAATCCCAGTGTCCTATTTGCTTTATTACGAACATTCATGCATTGATCCTTTTGTTTTAAATTCTTACTAATCATAACTCCCAGATCCCTTTCGCAATCCGACTTCGCAATCTCAACACCATCCAGCTCGTATCTTGTAACTCTATCATCATTACCTAGCCTCAGAACTTTACATTTATCAGCATTAAACTGCACATCAGCATTAAACTGCACTGCAATTCGTCACTCTGACGAATTGTCTGTCATTCTCAGGAATGTTCTGTCACTCTGTCGAATCGTCTGTCTATCTTTCTCTGTTTTCTAACTATACCCAGTCACGAAGGAAGCGGAAAGCAGTCAGTCGACCTAGATAATGCATGACTCAGTTAGCTAGCTTTGTGACCCTAACACTGCTAATACACACTGTTAGCAGTGTGCACATCTTATATTGTCTGACTCCTGTATGGGTCATGTTTGACTCATGAATGAATCAGACAGCGAGCCAGTTAGAGTTCTTGAGCGAAAATCGACGTAAATCGGCGCAGATCAAGGAAGTCCTTGACGGGGTGCACGAGTCATGGTAACTTGGGCGACAGATCTGGTAACGGACGCCAGACAGAGAGGAAACACCCCGAACACAGCAAATACAGGCCCAGAAAAACTCACCTCAGTGATACAGGCAGATACAGGAAGCGCACAATAACATTGCTGAAATCAATCTGAATTACCAGACAACTGCCTGAGAACTCTGGGGTGAGAGTGAGCGACATTACATGAGCAATATGAGGGGCCGTCGCTTGGTCAGCCGGTGAGGAAGGACATTGGATCAATTCCTTCATGAATTGTTGAGCTGACTATGACGGATATGTCACCCCACACGATGCTAGTTCCAACAGAATGGTTGACCTAATGACAGCGTCAAGGAGGAGCCTGTAGCTTTCCTTGCTTTACAGGTAGTTCACCTAGCTTAACAAGTAAAGAAAACCTTCTAGCTTATAGGTAGAAAAGGTTTGGTAGCTTGCAGAGGCTACTCGGGGATATATGAAAAGTTGCGAGAAAATCTTGTGGATAGTGGTATCGAACCAGTGTCCTGGTTGACCCCAGATGCCCGCCTTAACCCATGGACCACGAAGGTTCGATCCCATTCCACTGCTCCAAAGATTATCTCATACATAATATCACGTTACTGTGAGCTCATTGTTCATGAAATGTGAACTTTGATATATATGAAGCTTTAATGACTTGTAGATTCTTGTCTTGATCTTTCCTAGAATGCTGAGCATGACCTTTGTCTTCGAGTACCATAAGATGCACCCTCCCATCATGAATACCACAAAGTGTAGGTACACCTTGGGTACCACAAGGTGTACCTCCCACCTTGGGTACCACAAGGTGTACCTCCCACCTTGGGTACCACAAGGTGTACCTCCCACCTTGGGTACCACAAGGTGTACCTCCCACCTTGGGTACCACAAGGTGTACCTCCCACCTTGGGTACCACAAGGTGTACCTCCCACCTTGAGTACCACAAGGTGTACCTCCCACCTTGGATACCACAAGGTGTACCTCCCACCTTGGGTACCACATGGTGTACCTCCCACCTTGGGTACCACAAGGTGTACCTCCCACCTTGGGTACCACAAGGTGTACCTCCCACCTTGGATACCACAAGGTGTACCTCCTACCTTGGGTACCATAATATGTACTTACCATCCGAGAAGGAGGGGGAAAAAGGGCAACCTTAGTGAACATGAATAACAATGAACACATTGTAACTATGATAATCATTATTGTAGAATATACATATGGCTAGTAAGTCTACCACAACTACCATTACTGCTACGACAACTACTCCTCAGGCTGCTACTACTCCAACCACTATCATTACTGCTTCTCTCGGTTAACAAGAGGCAACAGTTTACATGTAAATTGTGATGGGTCAGTGGTGAAGATGGCAGGGCAGGGTGTATTGTCCTAATAACGGAATACACTGAGTATATAACTGTGGACAGGAATATTGAACTTCGATTTAGTAACTATATATCATCCACACAAGCTGAACAGCAGACCAGTCTGGCTGGTTTGGAGGAAGTACTTCAAGATGAAAAAAATGTTTCAGTATCTGTCGATAGCCGAGGAGCACTTGATTCTTTAAACAGTCAAATCCAGTCTTTATGTCCATAGTTGAGGATTGCAAGAAAAAGGATAAGTGAGATACGTCTGAAAAATCACAAAGTGAAATTCATGTGGATTCCATCTCACGTTGGAATAGTATTCAATTGGCCAAACGTGCCACATCAAAACCACAAGTTGACATTGAATGTGTTTTAACAATGAGACAAATAAGAATCACATTAAGAAATATTCAGGCACGAGCAGAAGTGACGGAGAGAGGTATACTGTATGAGGGAAGTCAAACCATGCAACACTACATGTGTGTGAGTCAAAATCCCCATTTCACTTATGGTAAAAGGAGTAATGCTAGGAGTGACTCTATACACATGCGGCTCAGGCTAGCTATATATATATATATATATATATATATATATATATATATATATATATATATATATATATATATATATATATATATATATATATATATATATGATGACATTAATGTAATGTAATAATAATTACCGCTGTCGGAGGGCGTACTAAAACTTATCGAGGTCCCTCCAAGACCAACTACTGACGATCTCCAAAACAGTTGTCTAATTCCCGAATAGCTATTTATTGCGAGGTGAACATAGGCATCAGGTGCAGGGGCGTGTTCCCAGACGTCTCGTACTGGACAATCGTCCAGTATAATTATTGTTATTGAGTGTCGATGTATGTGTGTGTATATGTATATATATATATATATATATATTAGTATATTTTGGTAGCAGTCTTTCCTGTAGACATATATTATTAAATATGACCGAAAAAGTAAGATTAATAATTCTAACACGAATTTTCTCAATCTTTCGTACATTACGCTTCACTGTTGGAGGTAAATCAAAAATCAATTCTCCAAAATTCATTTTTATTTCTAGAAATAAGAGAATTTCTAGACTAGAAATAAAAATGAATTTTGGAGAATTGATTTTTGATTTACCTCCAACAAACCTAAGAAAATTACATTTTCTTTGAAAATGTAATAAGTTTTACGAAACGCGCCCGTGTCGCGTCAGACTAGAAATAAAAATGAATTTTGGAGAATTGATTTTTGATTTACCTCCAACAGTGAAGCGTAATGTACGAAAGATTGAGAAAATTCGTGTTAGAATTATTAATCTTACTTTTTCGGTCATATTTAATAATATATATATATATATATATATATATATATATATATATATATATATATATATATATATATATATATATATATATAAACTGCATGAGTTGCAGTTACATGAGACCATCAGGCGACTGGACCCCTGATGACCTCATGTACAAATAAGCAGTTAGTGCCACAATGACTCATTAATCCAGCCGTCAGACCCTTGTTGCACACAACTCACAATCGAAAACGTTCGAATATTTTTCGAACAAATGCTTTGCTGACGTCGTCTGTTCGAATTTCACTGCTGTAAATGCTTCACCCACGTATTAGAAATTCAAATAGTCGCCAACAAACCCTAAACACCTAACCTAATTTAGAACAAACTCTCCTAATTGCAAATATGAGCTGCAGTCTCACTGTCCTGTGTGACAGTGAATATGAACTGCATCATCACTGCCCTGTGTGGCAGTGGCTATGAGGAGGGGCAAGAGGAGGGGGGAAGAGGAGGGGTAAGAAGAGGGGGGGGGATAAGAGGAGGGGGGGGGAAAGAGGAGGGGGAAGGAACCTGTTTAAAGCACCTCCGCCACGCTGTGTTTGGAAACAATCTACCAGAGATTATTTGTCACAAGAAACACATAGATCCACCTTTGGTATTTCCGGGGGAAAACCATGAGGGATTTTATTGCTGTCGCTGAACGATGCATTAAGTGAAGGCAAATGGTAGAAACCGTGGACAAGGACAGCTTTTTTGTCGATTTTATGATAATTAACAAGCCGACATACGCAGCTAGCTCTGTGCAACAGTCAAATTCTATATGAAAGGTCACAGAGGTTTACGTCAAGAGCTGGTAATGTTAGCCTAGTATCCCCTACTATCAGGATGACTTAAGAACATAAGAACATAAGAACAAAGGTAACTGCAGAAGGCCTATTGGCCCATACGAGGCAGCTCCTATTCTATAACCACCCAATCCCACTCATATACTTGTCCAACCCGCGCTTGAAACAATCGAGGGACACCACCTTCACCACGTTATGCGGCAATTGGTTCCACAAATCAACAACCCTGTTACTGAACCAGTATTTACCCAGACTTGTCGTACATAGATTGATCGAGTTAATTAATTTCTGTCACAGACGTGGCCTTATTTATAAGGTTGTTTCCTGGCTAACACGTGTACATTATTTTGTGTATATGACGAATACAGAGTTATTTATTAATTTATTTATTTTTAGAGGTAGGTCACCTAAGCTAAGTTGTGCTTCTGTTATCATTGTAATGATAATTAATGACATTATTAATAATGAAAATATAATAACAATTACAATAAATTTATTTATTTGATATGCCAGTTCCTGGTATGTCAAGACTCCTGGTTATAAGACTCATCGTAGTTGAGAGAGAGAGAAAGAGAGAGAAAAAGATAGCAAGAGAGAGAGAGTCATAAAACAAATGAAATATATATACACAAAATAAATTTTTATTTTTTTATTTTATATACTTTCATAACTTAAAATACACAAATAAACATGTGTTTACACTATGTCATTATGTCTGTGCTAAGACATTACCATTGCTTATTACTACTAGTTAATCTTGCAATGGGGGGGCCGGGGAGGATTTACTGGGCGCAAATCCTTAACTGTAGCCTCAGTTTAACTCAACAGTAAAATGGGTTCTTGGTTGTAAAAACGATTCTTCGCGGCGGGGATCGTATTCCAGGGACCTGCCCGAAACGCTACGCGTACTAGTGGCTCTACAAGAATGTAACAACTCTTCTATATACCTAAAAAAAAAAAAACCACTAGATATCAGCACTGTTCAGCCTGGAAGATTATGCGGCCAAGCTTAGGCATAATAATAATAATAATTACCGCTGTCGGAGGGCGTACTAAAACTTATCGAGGTCCCTCCAAGACCAACTACTGGCGATCTCCAAAACAGTTGTCTAATTCCCGAATAGCTATTTATTGCGAGGTGAACATAGGCATCAGGTGCAGGGGCGTGTTCCCGCAACCACCGCCTTCTGAAGTATATAAGCAATCCGACTGGGATCGCCCCATTGCCGACCAAGAAGCTTCGACTTTGCTAGAAGCTGCGATAACACCACATGACACTGCCCGACTTAGAGCTGTAGCAGCTCCACATGTAGGTGATTTCCTATTAGCAACCCCAATGTCAGCAACCGGCACCCGTCTCAAACCGCAGGCCCTCCAAAATTGCCGTGACTCTCCGCCTCGCTGCCCCAGTCCACACCGAATACAGGTATATTTGCGGCGAGGCAGAGGCCGACAGGTACGGACGGCATGGCCTTCTCTGCCATAGGACAGGAGGATGGCATGCAAGACATGGCGAGGTCAATGACATTATTAAGAGAAGCCTTACCACAGCCGGTTGTCTAGCAGAGAGAGAGCCCCGTTACCTAATGTCCCGCAACTCTGATGAGCCTGTCGGTCGCCCAGACGGAATCACGAACCCCTGGAAGAATGGTAGACAGTTGGTGTGGGACTACACTTGCGTTTCAACTTTAGCCAATACCTATGTTGACTTCAGTGCTACACAAGCGGGAGGAGCTGCCAATCACCGGGAAGCGGCCAAGTCATGTAAATACAGAGACCTTGAGCACCACTACAATTTTGTCCCCATTGCCTCATAGACACTTGGTGCATGGGGTAAAAGTGCTGCTAGCTTTTTGAAGGAGTTGGGATCTAAGCTAATCGAAAATCTAACATTCTGAAACCTATTTTGTTTGCTGATGATACTACCCTCATCTACTCTAATCCCAACCCACATACACTAAATAATGTTGTTAATAATGAAGTAAAAAAAGTTCACTTATTTATGTCAACCAACAAACTAACACTTAACATAGAAAAGACCTACTACATCTTATTTGGAAGCAAATCTACAAATGCAATTCAGCTTCAGATAGACAATGTAAACATTAGCAATAAAAATGATGGAAAGTTTTTCGGCCTATTCCTAGACAAGAGACTCAACTTCAGCACCCACATTCAACACATAACTAAGAAAGTCTCTAAAACAGTTGGTATACTCTCCAAAATCAGATATTATGTACCGAACTCTGCTCTCATCTCTCTATATTATGCACTAATCTATCCCTATCTTAATTATGGTATCTGTGCATGGGGTTCAACCACTGCAAACCACCTCAAGTCCATCATCACCCAGCAAAAATCTGCTATCAGAATAATAACAAATTCTGCTTTCAGACAACACACAGCCCCATTGTTTAACTCCCCAAACATGCTAAACATAATCTCACGCCACAAATTCTCTTGTGTCAACTACATTTACAAAACCTTGTTCTTAAATGCAAATCCTGCTCTGAAACTCTCCCTGGACAGATGTAATAGGACCCATTATCACAACACCAGAAATAAATATCTCTTTGATATCCCCAGAGTCAAACTTAATCTGTCTAAACACTCCATGCAAATAAAGGGACCCAGTCTATGGAACTCACTCCCTATTGAATTGAAAAGCTGTCCAACTTTTGCGTCATTCAAAAACAATACTAAAAAGTACCTAATTTCATCTTCATAGTTTTTTACCTTTTGCTTTAAAATTGCACTGTATCTATTGCTACCCAATCTCCCAATCTTTATGAACCCAATCTGAACATCTTTACCATTGTGATCATTGCTGTCTTCTTATATGTGCTGTCAATCTGCTGTATGGTGTCTATTAATCTTGTTTAAATTACCAATCAAGCTGTCAATGTAGTCAATCAGAGCATTAATATACCAATATGCATTAATATACTTACTAATCTCTCTCATCTCATTTTTTTCTTGCAATGTATTTGTTATCATTTTATTAATTCTGCTAGAATTTACGTACTTAAAATTATCTGCTAGACTAAGGACCTGCCCGAAACGCTGCGCGTACTAGTGGCTTTTCAAGATTGTAAATACTATGCTATGTATTCTCACAAACCCAATGTATCTTCTTGTATATAAATAAATAAGTAAATAAATAAATAAACAACTAGAGACCCTAGAGCTGCCAGTTTTCATTTTTAGCGCCTTAGTGTGGCAATCCAGAGAGGAAATGCTCACTGCATCCATGGTTCCTGCCCGCCATCTGAGGAGCTGGAGGAGCTGTACAACTTGTGACAAGCAGCCTTGTACCCTGCATGTAGTCAATATTGTAACTCTTTTTGTGTAATAACATTTTCAAATAAAGTTAGATAAATATACACACATACCAATATATATATATATATATATATATATATATATATATATATATATATATATATATATATATATATATATATATATATATATATATAGGTTAGGTTAGGTAGGGTTGGTTAGGTTCGGTCATATATCTACTTTAATTTTAACTCCAATAAAAAAAAATTGACCTCATACATAGAGAAAAGGGTTGCTTTATCATTTCATAAGAAAAAAATTATAGTAAATATATTAATTCAGGAAAACTTGGCTTATTAGGCAAATCGGGCCTTGAATAGTAGGCTGAGAAGTGAGTTCTGGCTACTAGGTACGACATATATATATATATATATATATATATATATATATATATATATATATATATATATATGTCGTACCTAGTAGCCAGAACTCACTTCTCAGCCTACTATGCAAGGCCCAATTTGCCTAATAAGCCAAGTTTTCATGAATTAATTGTTTTTCGACTACGTAACCTACCTAACCTAACCTAACCTAACTTTTTCCGCTACCTAACCTAACCTAACCTATAAAGATAGGTTAGGTTAGGTTAGGTAGGGTTGGTTAGGTTTGGTCATATATCTACGTTAATTTAAACTCCAATAAAAAAAAATTGACCTCATACATAATGAAATGGGTAGCTTTATCATTTCATAAGAAAAAAATTAGAGAAAATATATTAATTTAGGAAAACTTGGCTTATTAGGCAAATCGGGCCTTGCATAGTAGGCCGATAAGTGCGTTCTGGCTATTAGGTACGACATATATATATATATATATATATATATATATATATATATATATATATATATATATATATATATATGTCGTACCTAATAGCCAGAACGCACTTCTCAGCCTACTATTCAAGGCCCGATTTGCCTAATAAGCCAAGTTTTCATGAATTAATGTTTTTTCGTCTACCTAACCTACCTAACCTAACCTAACCTAGCTTTTTTTGGCTACCTAACCTAACCTTACCTATAAATATAGGTTAGGTTAGGTTAGGTAGGGTTGGTTAGGTTCAGTCATATATCTACGTTAATTTTAACTCCAATAAAAAAAAATTGACCTCATACATAGAGAAAAGGGTTGCTTTATCATTTCATAAGAAAAAAATTATAGTAAATATATTAATTCAGGAAAACTTGGCTTATTAGGCAAATCGGGCCTTGAATAGTAGGCTGAGAAGTGAGTTCTGGCTACTAGGTACGACATATATATATATATATATATATATATATATGTCGTACCTAGTAGCCAGAACGCACTTCTCAGCCTACTATGCAAGGCCCGATTTGCCTAATAAGCCAAGTTTTCCTGAATTAATATATTTTCTCTAATTTTTTTCTTATGAAATGATAAAGCTACCCATTTCATTATGTATGAGGTCAATTTTTTTTTATTGGAGTTAAAATTAACGTAGATATATGACCGAACCTAACCAACCCTACCTAACCTAACATAACCTATCTTTATAGGTTAGGTTAGGTTAGGTAGCCGAAAAAGTTAGGTTAGGTTAGGTTAGGTAGGTTAGGTAGTCGAGAAAACATTAATTCATGAAAACTTGGCTTAATAGGCAAATCGGGCCTTGCATAGTAGGCTGAGAAGTGCGTTCTGGCTACTAGGTACGACATATATATATATATATATATATATATATATATATATATATATATATATATATATATATATATATATATATATATATATATATATATATATACATATACATACACATATATATACTTCAAGTGTAATTTAATTAAATGAATAGCTTTATTATTAAATATTTTATGTTATTGTCTATTTTCATCATTGTAACTTCCTAAATTATTCCTTACAAGAATGACAACCGTCCCACTTGAATTTTTATTTTATAAGAGTCTCCGACCACTAAGTTTAGATACGTTTTCTTCTTAAGTTTTGACAGAAAACCATAAAATGGTATTTACTCATGGGATACTGTGTTAATATAACTTAGAAAACGCTAATAATTCGTTTTGTCGCGGACAGGAACTCTGTGTATGTATGTACTTTAAGCGTTTTTATGGAGGTCTTGCAAAGGTCTAACTACTGACCCACCTCAGGATACACCTCCACAACAAGCTGACAAACTCCCAGATTCCTATTTACTACTCGGTGAATAGGAGCATTAGGTGAAACGAAGCGTGCCTAACCATTTCTGTCCCGTTATAGATCCCTGATTGTGAGACGAGAACGAAGTCAACTGTATTTCCCAATGTTAGTTGCTACAGTCTGCTAAATCTCCTTGTTATAAAACTTGCAATGCTTTTGCAAGCATTGACAGCTGAGTGGACAGCGCCTCGGATTCGTGTCCACTGCGGTTCCGGGTTCGATTTCCGATGGAGGCGGAGACAAATGGGCAAAAGTTTCTTTCACCCTTGTGCCCCCTGTTACCTAGCAGTAAATAGGTACCTGGGAGTTAGACCGCTGCTACGGGGCTGCTTCCTGGGGATGTGTAACAAAAAGGAGGCCTGGTCGAGGACCGGGCCGCGGGGACACTAAGCCCTGAAATCATCTCAAGATAACCTCAAGATGCGTCCACAGGCTGGATTCTGTTGGCAATTATTTGTGTTTGCCTTCAGGCTACACTCGTCCAGGCTATGGCCGACCCCAATCCTTTTGTATATAATTTGTGTAAGCTTAGGCAAAGGATAGGTAAGGTTAGGTTAGTTTTCGCGTTCTAGTTCTGCATTACGTTGGCAACCTGTCGTCAAGTTATGTTCATTCCATCCAGCGACCGACCCCAAAGGCGCATTCATCAGTTTTAACATTCTGTTCATTTAAAATAGGAAATAAAATTCATTCCAGAACTAAGTCGACTGACATACCAGGAACGGACGAGAGCCACAGGGCTAACAACACTGCAGGCCAGGCATTACAGGGTGGACCACTTCTTCAAAAGGTTAGACGTAGCATGAACAAAAAACAACGGTATCATCGCTAAATAAGTCACAATGGAGGACAAGAAACGGGATGTGCTTTTTCACCCATTAGTTATGAATCTATGGAATCACCTATCCTGCTGAAGCCATAAATGCCAAAATACTGTTGCAGTTCAAGATCCAGCTTAATCAAATTCTCAGGGCAAAGGGGGGGGGGGGAGGAGGACCTTTGACAGGCCGCCGGCTTCCTGCTCTCATCGAAGCCACTAGAGAGAGATAGATGGTGGCCCTCAGGTAAATGTTGCGCATATTTAGGCTTAGGTCAGGATAGGTGTTTGGTTCTGTTGGCAATTATTCGTATTTGAAGAACATGGGGTGAAGCATTTACAGAGTTGCCATTCGAACAGAGGTCGTTAGCGAGGCATTGTTAATAATAATAATAATAATAATAATAATAATAACAATAATAATAATAATAATAACAATAATAATAATAATAATAATAATAATAATAATAATAATAATAATATTTTATTCAGGAAAAGTACATACATAGATGCAGAGTTACAAACATTCTGTTGGATTTATAAATAGAGGTAGTACATACAATACCTAAAGCCACTAATACGCACAGCGTTTCGGGCAAGGTGTGGGGGAAAAACACTTAGACTAAAACTTAATAGTAATTGGGAGTAAATTATAAATTGTGTTGAAAAAAGGAATAAAAAAAAAAAAGAAAAAGGGGAGGAACTTGGCAAAAATCAGCAATTGTACAAGCTGGTCAACAAATAGCATTGTTTAGAATAGCAAGACATGGGTTGACATTTAGGGGGTAAGGTGGGTTACATGGAGTTAATTAGGTAGTACTTAGTTCTACTCTTTAACTGGTTTAGAGAGGTACAGCCTTTGACATGTTTAGGGAGGTCATTCCACATTCTGGGTTCGAGAAATGTCTGAATGATATCAGTTATGAGTCGCATATAAAATGTTTTTTCATTCATAAACAAGGGATTTAGTGGCTGCATGGAATAAACATTTGGCCTTTCTTGGTGAGCCAGCGTGTTCTCATCAATAAAGGCCAAATATGATTACATGCAGTCGGCAAACCCCTTTATTATGAATGGAAAATGTTTATACCCGACTCACAACTGATGACGTTCGATCATTTCTCGAACAGTGCTTCGTTGACGACCTCTGTTTGAATGGTAGCTCTGTAAACAACCCGTACTCCAAACAAAGACCCAAAAGTGATTCCATGCACCTGCCCAAACCCCTATGTTTATGAATGAAAAACGGTTTGCACACGACTCATAACTGATGACATTCGAACATTTCCGGAACAAGTGCTTCACTGACGAATTTTGTTCGAACCACAACGATATAAATGCTTCACCCACGTTCAACAAATACAAATAATCGCCAACAGAACCTAAACACTTAACCAAAGTAAACTTATGCCGAACTATACACTAAACTGTAATGTATAATACAAATAACTAATATATGAAAACAAACCTATTATTAAAACACAGTATGCTAAATTGATGAATGCGTCTTGGGGAATGGCTACCGCTTTAATGACCCTGGTCTGAGGACAGATTGATATAGACAATTGTCAACAGAACCTTAACACCTAACCTAATTCCCGCCGGCAAAGACTGCTACCAAAACATACTAATATATATATATATATATATATATATATATATATATATATATATATATATATATATATATATATATATATATATATATATATATATATATATATATATATTATTAAATATGACCGAAAAAGTAAGATTAATAATTCTAACACGAATTTTCTCGATCTTTCGTACATTCCTTTTCACTGTTGATGGTAATTCAAAAATCAATTCTCCAAAATTCATTTTTATTTCTAGTCTGACGCGACACTTGAGCGCGTTTCGTAAAACTTATTACATTTTCAAAGACTTTAGTTTACACATTCACAACTGAATAGAACTTACACATCTCCGATTTGTTTATATCTACATTTGAGTGAGGTGGATGGGGTGGGGTGGTATTAATATGTTCTTTATAGGTTAGGTTAGGTTAGGTAGCCGAAAAAGTTAGGTTAGGTTAGGTTAGGTAGGTTAGGTAGTCGAAAAACAATTAATTCATGAAAACTTTGCTTATTAGGCAAATCAGGCCTTGCATAGTAGGCTGAGAAGTGCATTCTGGCTGCTAGGTACGACATATATATATATATATATATATATATATATATATATATATATATATATATATATATATATATATATATATATATATATATATATATAGTGACGATAATCTCTGTCTAGAGAGATTGAGTCTGCTCTTCTCTACTTCAAGTTACGCCAAATACACAAGTATAAGATGCTATATTCAAGATACGTCACCAATGAGCACAAAACGTTTTGAACAGGAGGCAAAACGTATCCAAGATCCCCCTACTCCACACACCCTCCACGCGCCGGCTCGTCATCAAACCACCTAACTACCCTTCACCAGCTTGCCTGCCTGTGATTGGCGACTCGCCAGCCGCGCACCTGCAAACAGCACCTCAGCGCCCTCTACACGAATCGACGTCTGAGCCTGACCAGCAAACATTTCAGAATATTCATTGTGCTCTTACGGATGACACCTCTCTCTGGCATACTCGCTCATTAGCTCGTATGCGAAGGGAGGTTTCAGCCATAGCCGATATTCTCAGCACCATTTTAACATTGTATTTTGTATTTCACATTGTATTTGAATTTTCTTCATTATTTAACTGTAATTTATCTCCCCGAGATTTGTCTTTATTTTCATTTATGTTTAAAGTAAATATATTAAAGTATCATTGTTCATATTTTGTGTTTTACGTGTTCCTCCCTCTAACTTACCACAGGCAACAGGCAGCAGTCTATATTTTGTTTAAAGTGTGACCAGGCTTTGACACCTGCCATTGGAGGACTGCAGTATCATCAACACTCCAATACTTTCCCGTCACATATATATATATATATATATATATATATATATATATATATATATATATATATATATATATATATATATATATATATATATATATATATATATAATATATATGCATCCTATATCCTGTGGTTTATGCAAGTATAGGCTTATATATATATATATATATATATATATATATATATATATATATGTCGTACCTAATAGCCAGAACGCACTTCTCAGCCTACTATTCAAGGCGCGATTTGCCTAATAAGCCAAGTTTTCATGAATTAATGTTTTTTCGTCTACCTAACCAACCTAACCTAACCTAACCTAGCTTTTTTTGGCTACCTAACCTAACCTTACCTATAAATATAGGTTAGGTTAGGTTAGGTAGGGTTGGTTAGGTTCGGTCATATATCTACGTTAATTTTAACTCCAATAAAAAAAAATTGACCTCATACATACAGAAAAGGGTTGCTTTATCATTTCATAAGAAAAAAATTATAGTAAATATATTAATTCAGGAAAACTTGGCTTATTAGGCAAATCGGGCCTTGAATAGTAGGCTGAGAAGTGAGTTCTGGCTACTAGGTACGACATATATATATATATATATATATATATATATATATATATATATATATATATATATATGCATCCTATATCCTCGTGTTTTTACGATCCCATAAGCTTAGGATGAACACTAGATCACCTAACTTTTCTATGCTCATTATCTATAATATCAAAATGTAAATGCGTTGATTTTACTGAAGGATTTTCTGTTTGTATGATCTTTTGCTGTAGAAACTTTTATTTACTTTCTCGGCACCACTCTGTCGGCCACAAAAATGCAGTTGTTTGCTAATGCTTGTTGGTAGTGTGAACCATAAATATTTTATATTATCCTGTTTTGTTTATACATAGTAATTATTCATATCCATTGACCCGTCTCCTAACTTTCAGTTGACGGGTGCATATAATATAAGACATATTGGGCTGAGGTAAGTCTACATTCGAAGATAGCTGTGTATTATTTATATCTCGATTACCTTAATTGTTAGTGTACTCATTTTGCTCACTGTTATGACCTAACAATCTTTCATATGTAACTAAATCTTATTTGGCTTTTTAATTTCCACCTGTCCTTCTCGTGTCATATTACTAAATCCGTATGTTTTGTTACTTACCCTGACAGTTTTTTTGTGATAATCATTTCATCACTAACTCGTATCTTCCACTGATCATAAGTATATTTGGTAAATTTTACCTTATACCTCGAACCTTCGACCGCTGGAGCAAACTTTCCGGCGTATATATAGAATTTCTCTAGCTTGGTTTTTTAACGAGATCATAACTCCTCTGTGTTGTGCCGCATTATCATGAGTTGATTTAAAATATGTTGTATACAGGGACGTCATTTCTCTGTATTCTGGTTTCTTAACGAAAGTTATATATTTGCATCTATGCATATGAAACTAAGGAGAATTTGATGTGTGCCTCGGAAAAGAGGTTTTGATAGAAAATATCTTTCAGTTCTTACCCTTATAAAATATAAATGCGATTCAGTCTATATTATAGACCTATTGACTTGTGTATAGATCTGTCATATGTAACGTTCAATACCAGCAATAGTTTCACTGAAATAAGACCTAATATGATTATTCCTATTACACAAAATTTTATATAACTTTGTAAATAAAGATATTAATAAATATTTATCCAGTTCCAGAAAGGTTCCTCTCCTATTTAATGCTTTGTATATGGCTTTGTTTCCAGATCCCAGCGTCAATATTTTACACTTGCATGAGTTAAATTATATTAGATATTTATTGGCCAATTCTTTCAGTATGTCCAAGGCATCAAGCAGTTTCTTGCAGTCTTTTAAAGAATATCGTGATGACTTTTGGGACTTCAACAAATATTGAGAGAAATGTGTCCATCAAATCTAGGTCATTTGTAGTAATCAGGAATCAGAAAGATCCAATTGAGACCCTTTGGGACTGTGTTTGGAACATATCATCACGCTGAATTCTCTTTGGTTACTGTAACTCGCTTCTGATGTTGTGGTATGGATGGATAATGCTTGAGAATGAGTTTGTTTCAGCACCAGTTTAAACTCCAGTGCAATATGGATGAGTTGGGAATGGCTTGTGCACCGACGAACATGGCTTTATGACATGATGGTCACAGCTGCAGCATTAGTGAACATAACGAGAGAATGATTTGCATTTAGATGGCGCTCTGTGTTAAACTCCTCTCAGGAAAATATGGTACATATTATTCTTGAGTCAGGTGTAGGCATGTGTGACGGAGTTTTACTCTATTTCGCATATAAAAGACTCATAGCTTTCATATTGTATATACTTTGAAGGATGGTGATTTGATTTTGTAAATTTATGAAGAAGTTTAAGATGACTTTTGACAGCAATTATGATATTTGTTTGTTTGGGAAGAGTCTTCAAGCGTTTCCTCTAGGATAAAAATGGCAGAGAGATCCCTGAGGAGGAGGAGAGCCTTGCTGCCCAAGGAGGACGGGGCTTCGGTGCGTTGTGGGAGTAGCGTCAGCCATCAACTGATTGATCATGAGTTGGGGCTTGGCGAAGTTGACCAACGGCGTTTCGCCCCGGGAGTGACGTGGGATGACATCAGGAACCCATGCATGCTTGGTGTGAGAGAGAAATAGCTGCCCCGTAATCTAATCCGAGTAGAGGTGTACGCGTGGGCTCAGGGAAGTGTAAATGCTTTCAGATGGCATAATTCAGTCAGCTGACGACGAGGAAGACCTGTTATCTCCTACAGGAGTATCTTGGGTCAGTGCTTTGCTAGTGTGAGGACGACACCAATGGCCAGAATCCGAGAGTGACCTGAGGACGTCGTGAGGGCGAAGCTGGGAGGATTGTGTGGCATTCCATCGAGTTGTGAGCGTCTGAAGCTGTCTGAGGAAAAATCGGGAGCAGTCCTGGTGTGCTGAGAATCAACGTTTGTTTTCCCGGCGACGAAGCTGTGTTAAAGGCAGCAGGCCAGAGTGTGAGCGTGTAGACTAGGAGGAGCCAGCCTACAGTAACCTCAACGTGTATGCCAAAAAGGAACTGCAGGTGGAAGAGTATGCCGGCGAGGATGAACAAGCCTACAGACCGGCTATGTACCTAGAAGGAACCTGTCATTGTGGAGGGGAATCTTCGACTTACTTAACTGATGATATGGTAGATAATTTTGCTAAACCATTTTCCCATCTTGATAGCTAAGGTTGAACATTAAGAATGTAATAACTTTAAGTTACATGAGAGTAAATTTTTGGAATATTTGCAGTAACATATAAGGAATGGGAATTATCAGTGATTATATGTTGGAGTGACCTAGGCAGTGATCTAGACTCGGTGAACTGTTGAGGAGGCTTTATTATGATACGTATGAATGTAAAGTAATACCAGTGGCGAGTTGCCAGAAGTATTATTGTCAGGAGTGTTGCCATTTCTTCGGATTTGTTTGTGATTATCACCCGTGTTCAATGTAGACAATATATAGTAAACCTACACATTTTTACTAGCGTGTTTGCTTCCCCCCCCCCTCCATACTCTCTATGGTTATAGTGAGTGAATTGCTGTGCACTACTCTCTTTCAGAAGGTACTATACTCAGGGGAATTACGGTTTCACCACTAAACTAGAGTTTTACTGGGTCTCCTGTATTTCTGCTTGTCTACAAGTAAAAAAAAAGAATGTTTCAGACACTATGGGCTTATCATAGCCCGTGGTACTTGGACCTTTTTGATCCGGGTAGCGAATCTTAAACAACAAGCAACAACAAGAATGTTTTTTTCGATAAAATACAGATATGGCATAAATAAAAGTTTAGAATGACTTTCTTGTTATATATATTTTTCATTTTAAAATATTCAGTAATGAAAGGAAAAGAGAACGGTCAGCTGCCAATAGTTGATATTCAACCATAATATCCGTAGCCACCATATCCACCATAACCTCTCCTGAAGCCTCCAAAGCCTCCGCCAAAGCCCCCTAGGAAACCAGGCTCAGCTTCAGCAACAGGTTCGGCGCTCCTCTTTTTACGACCATAGAGTCCATAGCCTCCGTAGCCTCCATAACCTCTCCTGAAGCCTCCAAAGCCTCCGCCAATGCCGCCTAGGAAACCAGGCTCAGCTTCAGCTTCAGCTACAGGCTCGGCGCTCCTCTTTTTACGACCATAGAGTCCATAGCCTCCGTAGCCTCCATAACCTCTCCTGAAGCCTCCAAAGCCTCCGCCAAAGCCGCCTAGGAAACCGGGCTCAGCTTCAGGTTCAGCAACAGCCTCGGCGCTCCTCTTTTTACGACCATAGAGTCCGTAGCCTCCGTAGCCTCCATAACCTCTTCTGAAGCCTCCAAATCCTCCGCCAAAGCCGCCTAGGTAACCGGGCTCAGGATCTGGGGAAGGATCAGCACTTGTGTTAACCAAGCAGAAGGCCGCCAGGGTGGCAACAATGACCTGTTAAAGAAACACTAATATTACGATCACGAGGTTATGCTTAAATGTTATTGAAGAAACATAAACCTACAAAACAATATAAATAAATATATTATTAACATATATATATATATATATATATATATATATATATATATATATATATATATATATATATATATATATATATATATATATATATATATATATATATATATATATATATATATATATATATGTTTGTGTGTGTGTGTGTACAAGTTGTTGGGAAACAACTGTGTTGGCTGGGTTCGAGTCCCTGGTAGGTGTGTCTAATGTTGATTAATTACACTTTCACGTAATTTTTGCACTTTGAGATTTACCACTATTAACCACAATGCACTGCAATAGCTTATTCTGTGCTATTGAAACAAATCTCTTAAAAAGTTAGATATCACTGACCAAGATCTTCATAGTTGTGAAGTATCAGCTGACTGTGGCCCGGTGGAGGGAGCGCGTCCTTTTATACCAGCAGGCAGGGGCGGGGCTCTCTCCTGTGGACTTGTGGGCCTCGATTTTCAAGGACAGTTTTTATTCTCTCAGTGCGTAAACTCTAACTCCTTTTTGCTCCTCGTGTTTTTACCATCCCATAAGCCTTGGTTGAACACTAGATCACCTAACCTTTCTATGCTCATTATCTATAATATCAAAATGTAAATGTGTTGATTTTAATGAAGGATTTTCTGTTTATATGTTCTTTCTCTTTAGAAACTTTTATTTACTCTCTCGGCACCACTATGTCCGTCACCAAAATGAAGTTGTTTGCTAATGCTTGTCAGTAGTGTGAACCATAAATATCTTCGATTATCCTGTTTGGTTTGTACATAGTAATCATCAAGCTCCGTGGACCCGTCTCCTATCTTTCAGTTGACGGGTGCATATAATATAGAACATATTGGGCTGAGGTAAGTCTACATTCGAAGATAGCTGTGTATTAATTTTATCTCAATTACCTTATTGCTTAGTGTATTCATTTTGCCCCCTACCATGACCTAAAAACAATCTTTCAAATATAACCATGTCTTATTTGACGTTTTAATTTCCACCTGTGTCTTTCTCTTGTCATATTGCTAAATCCGTATGTTTTGTTACTTACTGTGACAATTTTTTTGTGATAATTATTTCATCACTAACTCATATCTTCCATTGATCTTAGGTTTATTTGGTATATTTTATCTTATAACTCGAAATTTCGAGCGCTGGAGCAAACTTTCCGGCGTATATATAGAATTTCTCCAGCTTGGGTTTTTAACGAGATCATAACTCCTCTGTGTTGTGCCGCATTTTCATGAGTTGATTTATTATATGTTGTATGCAGGGACGTCATATCTCTGTATTCAGGTTTCTAAACGAAAATTTTATATTAGCATCTATGCATATGAAACTAAGGAGAATTTGATGTGTGCCTCGGAAGAGAGGTTTTGATAGAAAATATCTTTTAGTTCTTACCTTTAAACAATATAAATGCAATTCAGTCATAGTATAGACCTATTCACTTGTGTATACATCTATGTCATATGTCGCGTTCAATACCAGCAATAGTTTCACTGAAATAAGACCTAATATGACTTTTCCCATTACACAAAATTGTACATAACTTTGTAAATAAAGATATTAATAAATATTTATCCAGTTCCAGAAAGTTTCCTCTCCTATTTGATACTTTGAACATGCCATTGTTTCCAGATCCCAGCATCATTACTCAACACTTGCATGAGTTAAATTATATTAGTCATTTATTGGCCAATTCTTTAGTATGTCCAAGGCATCAAGCAGTGTCTTGCAGTCTTCTAAGGAATATCTTGAAAACGTTTGGGACTTCAACAAATATTGAGAGAAATGTGTCCATCTAATCTAGGTCATTTGTATTAATCAGGAATCAGAAAGATCCAATAGTGACCTTTTGGGACTGTGTTTGGAACATATCGTCACTCTGAAGTCTCTTTGGTCACTGTAACTAGATTCTGATGTTGTGGTATGGATGGATAATGCTTGAGAAGGAGTTTGTTTCAGCACCAGTTTAAACTACAATGCAATATAGATGAGTTGGGAACGGCTTGTGCACCGACGAACATAGCTTTATGACATGATGGTCACAGCTGCAGCATTAGTGAACATAACGAGAGTATAGTTGCATTTAGATGGTGCTCTGTGTTAAACTCCTCTCAGGAAAATATGGTACATATTATTCTTGAGTCAGGTTTACGCATGTGTGAGAGAGTTTTACTCTATTTCGCATATTAAAGACTCATAGCTTTCATATTTTATATACTTGGAGGGATTACGATTTGATTTTGTAAATTTATGATGAAGTTTAAGATGACTTTTGACAGCAATTATGATATTTATTTGTTTGGAAAGAGTCTTCACGCGTTTCCTTCAGGATAAAAATGACAGAGATCCCTGAGGAGGAGGAGAGCTTTGCAGCCCAAGGGAAACGGGGTTTAGGTGCGTTGTGGGAGTAGCGTCAGCTGTCTACTGATTGATCATGAGTTGGGGCTTGGCGAAGTTGACCAACGACGTTTCGCCCCGGGAGTGACGTGGGATTACGTCAGGAACCCCTGCATGCTTGGTGCAAGAGAGAAATAGCTGCCCTGTAATCTGATCCGAGTAGAGGTATACGCGTGGGCTCAGTGTAAATGCTTCCAGATGTCATAATTCGGCCAGCTGACGACGAGGAAGACCTGTTATCTCCTAAAGGAGTATCTTGGGTCAGTGCTTTGCTAGTGTGAGGACGACACCATTGGCCATACTCCGAGAGTGACCTGAGGACGTCGTGAGGGGGAAGCTGGGAGGATTGTGTGGCATTCCTTCGAGTTGTGAGCGTCTGAAGCTGTCTGAGGCCAAATCGGGAGCAGTCCTGGTGTGCTGAGAATCAACGTTTGGTTTCCCGGCGACGAAGCTGTGTTAAAGGCAGCAGGCCAGAGTGTGAGCGTGTAGACTAGGAGGAGCCAGCCTACAGTAACCTCAACGTGTATGCCAAAAAGGAACTGCAGGTGGAAGAGTATGCCGGCGAGGATGAACAAGCCTACAGACCGGCTATGTACCTAGAAGGAACCTGTCATTGTGGAGGGGAATCTTCGACTTACTTAACTGATGATATGGTAGATAATTTTGCTAAACCATTTTCCCATCTTGATAGCTAAGGTTAAACATTAAGGATATAAAAACTTTCAGTTACATGTGAGTAAATGTTTGGAATATTTGCAGTAACATATAAGGAATGGGAATTATCAGTGATTATATGTTGGAGTGACCTAGACAGTGATCTAGACTCGGTGAACTAGTTGAGGAGGCTTTATTATGATACGTATGAATGTAAAGTAATACCAGTGGCGAGTTGCCAGAAGTAATATTGTCAGGAGTGTTGCCATTTCTTCGGATTTGTTTGAGAGTATCACCCGTGTTCAATGTAGACAATATATAGTAAACCTGCATCATTTTTACTTAGCGTGTATGCTTCCGCCCCCCCCCCCCTCCATACTCTCTATGGATTATAGTGAGTGAATTGCTGTGCACTACTCTCTTTCAGAAGGTACTATACTCGGGGGAATTACGGTTTCACCACTGAACTAGAGTGTTACTGGGTCTCCTGTATTTCTGCTTGTCTACAAGTAAAATAAAGAAGTGTTTCAGACACTATGGGCTCATCATAGCCCGTGGTACTTGGAACCTTTTTGCTCCGGGTAGCGAATCTTAAACAACAAGCAACAACAAGAAATGTTTTTTTTCGATATAAATACAGAAATGGCATAAATAAAAGTTTAGAATGACTTTCTTGTTATATATATTTTTCATTTTAAAATATTCAGTAATGAAAGGAAAAGAGAACGGTCAGCTGCCAATAGTTGATATTCAACCATAATATCCGTAGCCACCATATCCACCATAACCTCTCCTGAAGCCTCCAAAGCCTCCGCCAAAGCCCCCTAGGAAACCAGGCTCAGCTTCAGCAACAGGTTCGGCGCTCCTCTTTTTACGACCATAGAGTCCATAGCCTCCGTAGCCTCCATAACCTCTCCTGAAGCCTCCAAAGCCTCCGCCAAAGCCGCCTAGGAAACCAGGCTCAGCTTCAGCTTCAGCTACAGGCTCGGCGCTCCTCTTTTTACGACCATAGAGTCCATAGCCTCCGTAGCCTCCATAACCTCTCCTGAAGCCTCCAAAGCCTCCGCCAAAGCCGCCTAGGAAACCGGGCTCAGCTTCAGGTTCAGCAACAGCCTCGGCGCTCCTCTTTTTACGACCATAGAGTCCGTAGCCTCCGTAGCCTCCATAACCTCTCCTGAAGCCTCCAAATCCTCCGCCAAAGCCGCCTAGGTAACCGGGCTCAGGATCTGGGGCAGGATCAGCACTTGTGTTAACCAAGCAGAAGGCCGCCAGGGTGGCAACAATGACCTGTTAAAGAAACACTAATATTAAGATCACGAGGTTATGCTTAAATGTTATTGAAGAAACATAAACCTACAAAACAATATACATAAATATATTATTAACATATATATATATATATATATATATATATATATATATATATATATATATATATATATATATATATATATATATATATATATATATATATATATGTTTGTGTGTGTGTGTGTGTGTACAAGTTGTAGGGAAACAAATGTGTTGGCTGGGTTCGAGTCCCTGGTAGGTGTGTCTAATGTTGATTAATTACACTTTCACATAATTTTTGCACTTTGAGATTTAACACTATTAACCACAATGTACTGCAATAGCTTATTCTGTGCTATTGAAACAAATCTCTTAAAAAGTTAGATATCACTGACCAAGATCTTCATAGTTGTGAAGTATCAGCTGACTGTGGCCCGGTGGAAGGAGCGCGTCCTTTTATACCAGCAGGCAGGGGCGGGGCTCTCTCCTGTGGACTTGTGGGCCTCGATTTTCAAGGACAGTTTTTATTCTCTCAGTGCGTAAACTCTAACTCCTTTTTGCTCCTCGTGTTTTACCATCCCATAAGCCTTGGTTGAACACTAGATCACCTAACCATTCTATGCTCATTATCTATAATATCAAAATGTAAATGTGTTGATTTTAATGAAGGATTTTATGTTTATATGTTCTTTCTCTTTAGAAACTTTTATTTACTCTCTCGGCACCACTATGTCCGTCACCAAAATGAAGTTGTTTGCTAATGCTTGTCAGTAGTGTGAACCATAAATATCTTCGATTATCCTGTTTGGTTTGTACATAGTAATCATCAAGCTCCGTGGACCCGTCTCCTATCTTTCAGTTGACGGGTGCATATAATATAGAACATATTGGGCTGAGGTAAGTCTACATTCGAAGATAGCTGTGTATTAATTTTATCTCAATTACCTTATTGCTTAGGGTATTCATTTTGCCCCCTACCATGACCTAAAAACAATCTTTCAAATATAACCATGTCTTATTTGACATTTTAATTTCCACCTGTGTCTTTCTCTTGTCATATTGCTAAATCCGTATGTTTTGTTACTTACTGTGACAATTTTTTTGTGATAATTATTTCATCACTAACTCATATCTTCCATTGATCTTAGGTTTATTTGGTATATTTTATCTTATAACTCGAACCTTCGAGCGCTGGAGCAAACTTTCCGGCGTATATATAGAATTTCTCCAGCTTGGGTTTTTAACGAGATCATAACTCCTCTGTGTTGTGCCGCATTTTCATGAGTTGGTTTATTATATGTTGTATGCAGGGACGTCATATCTCTGTATTCAGGTTTCTAAACGAAAATTTTATATTCGCATCTATGCATATGAAACTAAGGAGAATTTTATGTGTGCCTCGGAAGAGAGGTTTTGATAGAAAATATCTTTTAGTTCCTACCTTTAAACAATATAAATGCAATTCAGTCATAGTATAGACCTATTCACTTGTTTATACATCTATGTCATTTGTCGCGTTCAATACCAGCAATAGTTTCACTGAAATAAGACCTAATATGACTATTCCCATTACACAAAATTGTACATAACTTTGTAAATAAAGATATTAATAAATATTTATCCAGTTCCAGAAAGTTTCCTCTCCTATTTGATACCTTGAACATGCCATTGTTTCCAGATCCCAGCATCATTACTCAACACTTGCATGAGTTAAATTATATTAGTCATTTATTGGCCAATTCTTTTAGTATGTCCAAGGCATCAAGCAGTGTCTTGCAGTCTTCTAAGGAATATCTTGAAAACTTTTGGGACTTCAACAAATATTGAGAGAAATGTGTCCATCTAATCTAGGTCATTTGTATTAATCAGGAATCAGAAAGATCCAATAGTGACCCTTTGGGACTGTGTTTGGAACATATCGTCACTCTGAAGTCTCTTTGGTCACTGTAACTAGATTCTGATGTTGTGGTATGGATGGATAATGCTTGAGAAGGAGTTTGTTTCAGCACCAGTTTAAACTACAATGCAATATAGATGAGTTGGGAACGGCTTGTGCACCGACGAACATGGCTTTATGACATGATGGTCACAGCTGCAGCATTAGTGAACATAACGAGAGTATAGTTGCATTTAGATGGTGCTCTGTGTTAAACTCCTCTCAGGAAAATATGGTACATATTATTCTTGAGTCAGGTTTACGCATGTGTGAGAGAGTTTTACTCTATTTCGCATATAAAAGACTCATAGCTTTCATATTATATATACTTGGAGAGATTACGATTTGATTTTGTAAATTTATGAAGAAGTTTAAGATGACTTTTGACAGCAATTATGATATTTATTTGTTTGGAAAGAGTCTTCACGCGTTTCCTCCAGGATAAAAATGACAGAGAGATCCCTGTGGAAGAGGAGAGCTTTGCAGACCAAGGGGGACGGAGCTTGACGCGTTGTGGGAGTAGCGTCAGCCGTCTACTGATTGATCATGAGTTGGGGCTTGGCGAAGTTGACCAACGACGTTTCGCCCCGGGAGTGACGTGGGATTACGTCAGGAACCCCTGCATGCTTGGTGCAAGAGAGAAATAGCTGCCCTGTAATCTGATCCGAGTAGAGGTATACGCGTGGGCTCAGGGAAGTGTAAATGCTTCCAGATGGCATAATTCGGCCAGCTGACGACGAGGAAGACCTGTTATATCCTAAAGGAGTATCTTGAGTCAGTGCTTTGCTAGTGTGAGGACGACACCAGGGGCCAGACTCCGAGAGTGACCTGAGGACGTCGTGAGGGCGAAGCTGGGAGGATTGTGTGGCATTCCTTCGAGTTGTGAGCGTCTGAAGCTGTCTGAGGCCAAATCGGGAGCAGTCCTGGTGTGCTGAGAATCAACGTTTGTTTTCCCGGCGACGAAGCTGTGTTAAAGGCAGCAGGCCAAAGTGTGAGCGTGTAGACTAGGAGGAGCCAGCCTACAGTAACCTCAACGTGTATGCCAAAAAGGAACTGCAGGTGGAAGAGTATGCCGGCGAGGTTGAACAAGCCTACAGACCGGCTATGTACCTAGAAGGAACCTGTCATTGTGGAGGGGAATCTTCGACTTACTTAACTGATGATATGGTAGATAATTTTGCTAAACCATTTTCCCATCTTGATAGCTAAGGTTGAACATTAAGGATGTAATAACTTTCAGTTACATGTGAGTAAATTTTTGGAATATTTGCAGTAACATATAAGGAATGGGAATTATCAGTGATTATATGTTGGAGTGACCTAGACAGTGATCTAGACTCGGTGAACTATTGAGGAGGCTTTATTATGATACGTATGAATGTAAAGTAATACCAGTGGCGAGTTGCCAGAAGTAATATTGTCAGGAGTGTTGCCATTTCTTGGGATTTGTTTGAGAGTATCACCCGTGTTCAATGTAGACAATATATAGTAAACCTGCATATTTTTACTTGCGTGTTTGCTTCCGCCCCCCCCCCCCTCCATACTCTCTATGGTTATAGTGAGTGAATTGCTGTGCACTACTCTCTTTCAGAAGGTACTATACTTGGGCGGAATTACGGTTTCACCACTGAACTAGAGTTTTACTGGGTCTCTTGTATTTCTGCTTGTCTACAAGTAAAATAAAGAGTGTTTCAGACACTATGGGCTCATCATAGCCCGTGGTACTTGGACCTTTTTGCTCCGGGTAGCAAATCTTAAACAACAAACAACAACAAGAAAGTTTTTTTCGATAAAATACAGAAATGGCATAAATAAAAGTTTAGAATGACTTTCTTGTTATATATATTTTTCATTTTAAAATATTCAGTAATGAAAGGAAAAGAGAACGGTCAGCTGCCAATAGTTGATATTCAACCATAATATCCGTAGCCACCATATCCACCATAACCTCTCCTGAAGCCTCCAAAGCCTCCGCCAAAGCCCCCTAGGAAACCAGGCTCAGCTTCAGCAACAGGTTCGGCGCTCCTCTTTTTACGACCATAGAGTCCATAGCCTCCGTAGCCTCCATAACCTCTCCTGAAGCCTCCAAAGCCTCCGCCAAAGCCGCCTAGGAAACCAGGCTCAGCTTCAGCTTCAGCTACAGGCTCGGCGCTCCTCTTTTTACGACCATAGAGTCCATAGCCTCCGTAGCCTCCATAACCTCTCCTGAAGCCTCCAAAGCCTCCGCCAAAGCCGCCTAGGAAACCGGGCTCAGCTTCAGGTTCAGCAACAGCCTCGGCGCTCCTCTTTTTACGACCATAGAGTCCGTAGCCTCCGTAGCCTCCATAACCTCTCCTGAAGCCTCCAAATCCTCCGCCAAAGCCGCCTAGGTAACCGGGCTCAGGATCTGGGGCAGGATCAGCACTTGTGTTAACCAAGCAGAATGCCGCCAGGGTGGCAACAATGACCTGTTAAAGAAACACTAATATTAAGATCACGAGGTTATGCTTAAATGTTATTGAAGAAACATAAACCTACAAAACAATATACATAAACATATATATATATATATATATATATATATATATATATATATATATATATATATATATATATATATATATATATATATATATATATATATATATATATATATATATATATATATATATATATATATATATATATATATATATACATATGTTTGTGTGTGTGTGTGTGTGTACAAGTTGTTGGGAAACAAATGTGTTGGCTGGGTTCGAGTCCCTGGTAGGTGTGTCTAATGTTGATTAATTACACTTTCACATAATTTTTGCACTTTGAGATTTAACACTATTAACCACAATGTACTGCAATAGCTTATTCTGTGCTATTAAAACAAATCTCTTAAAAAGTTAGATATCACTGACCAAGATCTTCATAGTTGTGAAGTATCAGCTGACTGTGGCCCGGTGGAAGGAGCGCGTCCTTTTATACCAGCAGGCAGGGGCGGGGCTCTCTCCTG
The DNA here is from genome assembly GCF_040958095.1 of Procambarus clarkii. Classification (NCBI taxonomy): domain Eukaryota; kingdom Metazoa; phylum Arthropoda; class Malacostraca; order Decapoda; family Cambaridae; genus Procambarus; species Procambarus clarkii. The sequence continues at coordinate 16,807,499 of NC_091229.1, forward strand.
TGGACTTGTGGGCCTCGATTTTCAAGGACAGTTTTTATTCTCTCAGTGCGTAAACTCTAACTCCTTTTTGCTCCTCGTGTTTTACCATCCCATAAGCCTTGGTTGAACACTAGATCACCTAACCATTCTATGCTCATTATCTATAATATCAAAATGTAAATGTGTTGATTTTAATGAAGGATTTTATGTTTATATGTTCTTTCTCTTTAGAAACTTTTATTTACTCTCTCGGCACCACTATGTCCGTCACCAAAATGAAGTTGTTTGCTAATGCTTGTCAGTAGTGTGAACCATAAATATCTTCGATTATCCTGTTTGGTTTGTACATAGTAATCATCAAGCTCCGTGGACCCGTCTCCTATCTTTCAGTTGACGGGTGCATATAATATAGAACATATTGGGCTGAGGTAAGTCTACATTCGAAGATAGCTGTGTATTAATTTTATCTCAATTACCTTATTGCTTAGGGTATTCATTTTGCCCCCTACCATGACCTAAAAACAATCTTTCAAATATAACCATGTCTTATTTGACATTTTAATTTCCACCTGTGTCTTTCTCTTGTCATATTGCTAAATCCGTATGTTTTGTTACTTACTGTGACAATTTTTTTGTGATAATTATTTCATCACTAACTCATATCTTCCATTGATCTTAGGTTTATTTGGTATATTTTATCTTATAACTCGAACCTTCGAGCGCTGGAGCAAACTTTCCGGCGTATATATAGAATTTCTCCAGCTTGGGTTATTAACGAGATCATAACTCCTCTGTGTTGTGCCGCATTTTCATGAGTTGATTTATTATATGTTGTATGCAGGGACATCATATCTCTGTATTCAGGTTTCTAAACGAAAATTTTATATTCGCATCTATGCATATGAAACTAAGGAGAATTTGATGTGTGCCTCGGAAGAGAGGTTTTGATAGAAAATATCTTTTAGTTCTTACCTTTAAACAATATAAATGCAATTCAGTCATAGTATAGACCTATTCACTTGTGTATACATCTATGTCATATGTCGCGTTCAATACCAGCAATAGTTTCACTGAAATAAGACCTAATATGACTTTTCCCATTACACAAAATTGTACATAACTTTGTAAATAAAGATATTAATAAATATTTATCCAGTTCCAGAAAGTTTCCTCTCCTATTTGATACTTTGAACATGCCATTGTTTCCAGATCCCAGCATCATTACTCAACACTTGCATGAGTTAAATTATATTAGTCATTTATTGGCCAATTCTTTTAGTATGTCCAAGGCATCAAGCAGTGTCTTGCAGTCTTCTAAGGAATATCTTGAAAACGTTTGGGACTTCAACAAATATTGAAAGAAATGTGTCCATCTAATCTAGGTCATTTGTATTAATCAGGAATCAGAAAGATCCAATAGTGACCTTTTGGGACTGTGTTTGGAACATATCGTCACTCTGAAGTCTCTTTGGTCACTGTAACTAGATTCTGATGTTGTGGTATGGATGGATAATGCTTGAGAAGGAGTTTGTTTCAGCACCAGTTTAAACTACAATGCAATATAGATGAGTTGGGAACGGCTTGTGCACCGACGAACATGGCTTAATGACATGATGGTCACAGCTGCAGCATTAGTGAACATAACGAGAGTATAGTTGCATTTAGATGGTGCTCTGTGTTAAACTCCTCTCAGGAAAATATGGTACATATTATTCTTGAGTCAGGTTTACGCATGTGTGAGAGAGTTTTACTCTATTTCGCATATAAAAGACTCATAGCTTTGATATTTTATATACTTGGAGGGATTACGATTTGATTTTGTAAATTTATGATGAAGTTTAAGATGACTTTTGACAGCAATTATGATATTTATTTGTTTGGAAAGAGTCTTCACGCGTTTCCTTCAGGATAAAAATGACAGAGAGATCCCTGAGGAGGAGGAGAGCTTTGCAGCCCAAGGGAAACGGGGCTTAGGTGCGTTGTGGGAGTAGCGTCAGCCGTCTACTGATTGATCATGAGTTGGGGCTTGGCGAAGTTGACCAACGACGTTTCGCCCCGGGAGTGACGTGGGATTACGTCAGGAACCCCTGCATGCTTGGTGCAAGAGAGAAATAGCTGCCCTGTAATCTGATCCGAGTAGAGGTATACGCGTGGGCTCAGTGTAAATGCTTCCAGATGTCACAATTCGGCCAGCTGACGACGAGGAAGACCTGTTATCTCCTAAAGGAGTATCTTGGGTCAGTGCTTTGCTAGTGTGAGGACGACACCATTGGCCAGACTCCGAGAGTGACCTGAGGACGTCGTGAGGGCGAAGCTGGGAGGATTGTGTGGCATTCCATCGAGTTGTGAGCGTCTGAAGCTGTCTGAGGAAAAATCGGGAGCAGTCCTGGTGTGCTGAGAATCAACGTTTGTTTTCCCGGCGACGAAGCTGTGTTAAAGGCAGCAGGCCAGAGTGTGAGCGTGTAGACTAGGAGGAGCCAGCCTACAGTAACCTCAACGTGTATGCCAAAAAGGAACTGCAGGTGGAAGAGTATGCCGGCGAGGATGAACAAGCCTACAGACCGGCTATGTACCTAGAAGGAACCTGTCATTGTGGAGGGGAATCTTCGACTTACTTAACTGATGATATGGTAGATAATTTTGCTAAACCATTTTCCCATCTTGATAGCTAAGGTTGAACATTAAGGATGTAATAACTTTCTGTTACATGTGAGTAAATTTTTGGAATATTTGCAGTAACATATAAGGAATGGGAATTATCAGTGATTATATGTTGGAGTGACCTAGGCAGTGATCTAGACTCGGTGAACTGTTGAGGAGGCTTTATTATGATACGTATGAATGTAAAGTAATACCAGTGGCGAGTTGCCAGAAGTAATATTGTCAGGAGTGTTGCCATTTCTTCGGATTTGTTTGAGAGTATCACCCGTGTTCAATGTAGACAATATATAGTAAACCTGCTCATTTTTACTAACGTGTTTGCTTCCCCCCCCCCTCTATTCTCTCTATGATTATAGTGAGTGTGTTGCTGTGTACTACTCCCTTTCAGAAGGTACTATACTCGGGGGAATTACGATTCCACCAATGAACAAGAGTGTTACTGGGTCTCCTGTATTTCTGCTTGTCTACAAGTAAAATAAAGAATGTTTCAGACACTACGGGCTCATCATAGCCCGTGCTACTTGGAAAATTTTGTTCCAGGTAGCGAATCTTAAACAACAACAGGAATGTTTTTTTTATATATAATATAGAAATGACATAAATAAAAGTTTAGAATAGCTTTCTTGTTATATATATTTTTCATTTTAAAATATTCAGTAATGAAA
>NC_091229.1:17160803-17216360 GCF_040958095.1 Procambarus clarkii
TCCTTTATATTCAAGGTCTCTCAGAACCCACAGTACTTCCCAGTTCACTCAAAGATAACTAACCTGTTCACTTTCCCTCTTACTTCTCTCACTTTACCCATCTTAGCACCCAGTTCTATGTTTTAAAGCTAATATTTATTTTTTCTATTAAGGTAAACTTTGCTCACATTAAGAACCTGTTTACTAGGACAAAATCCCATTTTTCTTCAGTGCTTGTATTGTAAATCTTCAAACGCATTGTTTAATGAACTATGCTAAACTGTTCAGTCTCTCACTACCCCACTGAAATCATTGAATTCATCTGTTCACTCAGCATACTGTTTAACACACTCAATAACCAATTTACTCACAAAGTATCCCAAATAGCACACAGTACTAACCGTTTTATTCAAAAACACGCTTAACCAACAGTGTTAATCAGCTCAAACGCTTAACGCCCAGCTTATCATACTGTCATTACGTGATCGCTCACAATGTACCTAGAGTAATTCACGGTATTAACCTGATTACTCAACTCCTCACTTACGAAACAGCAAGTAAAGTCATGTTTGGTCATGGACACTCATTGCCCAGCTTAATTAGCAGTACTCACAGTATTTCATCGAACACCCAGATTCTTCAGCGGGTCTCACTTCTTCTCACTGATTACCCAGACTTGTCATTAGCACACACAAGAGCTCAATATGTGTGAGTCTTGTATCGTTTGAGCTCCTGAAAGAATTTATTGATCTGGATTAAAATTAAACCATCGCCTCAACATTATAATGTTGAAGTTGATAATTAAATATTACAGTTATTAGAGGGTTCACTTGATTCCCTCTGAGTTTCGATTACAATTATCTGTTAATGGACAATTGAATATTACTTGAATATTTATATCAGGAATGTTCAACGGACTTCATCAGTTTCTTTTATAATACTAAACAAAGGTTATAATTAAAATATGATATTCATAGAAAAAGCAATCTAAAATATAGAAAGAGTTTTTATTATCATTTGTGACAATCGGTTTTCCACCTTGACTCCACACTGTTGTTACCTTAACCCAGTGATCCTCTGCACTTGAGTCATGAGATGGTTACCAGCGGTAGCTGGTAACCCACGTCTGGACCACAGACACTGCCCACTAGCATACCAGCCTGGTCACCCTTCCTCTCCCACCTTCACACACCGTACTCACTCTACGAACCACTACACCCACGATACTGTCCCATACATTCTGTGTCCTGCTTAACTGACAGTACTTCTCAAGTGGCGACCTGCTTAACTGAGTAGATTTCTAACCTATATATTCTTTATCTCGTTTCACTCTGTAATCAATTACCCTTCAGTTCTGTGATGTTAGTCTAATATAGACATATTCACTAAAGAATCATCTTTACCCCAGTAATCAGCCTGATGACTCAGCTACTCGATTTATCCTTCATACCATTGTTTATTAAGTCAAGTCCCTTTTATTTTACTAGGCTCACCTAATAACCCATTCTAGGCGCCGCTTATAAAGCAGCGAAATACTGTTCACACAATCAGTGCCCCATTTACCACCTACCCCTAACCTGTTCACTCTCAATTCCTCAATTAATACATTAAACAAAGCCATTTACTCGCAGAGGTCACGAGAATAACAAACTATTAATATGTTCACTCATAAAGAACCGCAAATATCATGTATCACTAACCTGTCTTCTCGATTCCTCACCCACTTAGTAACACTACTCACTTCACTCAGTATTCCACTTACCAACAATATTAATGGTCTTGTTTGATCAGCAGTCCTCACCAGACCTCAAAATCAATGAGTTAATTCTCCCTGCAACTCATGAAGGACTGTATTGGTCTAAGTGAAAATTAAACCATCACTTAACATAAATTTGTAGGTGATCAATAAATGTCATACTTAATGTATGGGTAATTGATTTCTTCTGAATTTTTCAAAAACTATTGACCAAAATTCGCTGATATGTGAACTCAACATATTTGCCTATAAATCTTAGAATATTCCTAGTCTCCATGAGATCAAGAAAGATCCACGGTCTTGATAAGGTTTACTAAAAAAACATTTTTTTTTTTTGAATAGCTTCATACATCTTCATATTCTCGTGTTACTGTTAGAGAATAATAGCTTGGAAGGTCAGTATGTAGTATAGTGGAGAATTCTGACGTTAAAATAGGAAAAAAGAGCTGAAAGGTTCTGTATTAGTACAGAGCTGCTAGAAGATAATTTTTTCCGCAACCAAACATTCACTAACAGACCAACAGGACAAGAAAAAACAAAAATCTCTCAACCGCTGTAGCAGAGTAAAAGACAACCGACTGTGCATATTTTGGACCTTTTTTAGGATCTATTTACTTGCTGCATTATTATTTTCATTTCCATTAACTTCAGTGAATCAGTTCAAATGTCGCTCTGATGACGGGATCTGTCCCATTCTGTATCCTACTTTCTCATATTCCTCTCCCTTGTCCTTGCACTAGTCGAAACCCTACTATGAAAGGCAATTTCTTTCATTTGTCTGGATCGCCTGATGTTGTTAAAATACAATTTTTATTTTGTGTCTTACTAAGTTAGAAATTTAGCCGTATCAATGTTTTATATCATATTACTAGAGTGGGGTACCTTGACTGCACCTGGTTTCTCTCCCACTACTATCCTTCTTCCTCTCATCTCTCTCCCACCCTCTCTCTTCTCCATATCTCTTTCCTTATCCAACCCCCCTTCTCTTCCCCTCTCCACTTTTCTACACAACATCTTCCCTTCTCTCCTTCCTCTCTGCAAGTTTCCCCCCCTTTCTCACCCTCTCCTCCAACATCCTTTTCTCTCTTCTTGCCTCTTTCAAACATCCCGTCTCTCACAGTTCTCCTTTCCACTCTCCCCCATCACCTCTCTCTTTCCCAGAAATTTAATATATAATTCAATAGAAATTGTTTAAGACGTCTACGGACACACAACAAACATTTCAGACGTTACTTCATGAAAATCGCATGGAGAGATTGGGGTTGATACTGATATTTTTTTAAAGTGTGCACTGAAGCTGACCCGGATTGATCTATATCACTACCCGTCGCCACACTCTTCATATGTGAAAGTTGGGTGAGACTAGCTGCAAACGTCTGACCTCCAACTTTTGACAGATTAACATTCACCCCTATAGATACAGTATAGAAGATTATTATTTATTATTTAATGTTTATTATTTATTAATATATATTATTATCTTTGTAATATTTCATCAAAGATAAACTCTTAAAGTGAAATAAACAAAGTTTGTGCTCGAATTGTTTTTTTATTATTTTATATATTGATAGTCACAGTAAACAAAGAGAAGGCTCAGCTGACAACAGCTGGTGTTCAGCCGTAGTATCCGTAGCCTCCATAACCTCCATATCCTCTACCGAAGCCTCCAAAGCCGCCGAAGCCTCGGCCGAAGCCTCCGAAGCCTCCAAATCCGCCTAGGTAACCTGGATTAGCTTCAGGCTCAGCAGCAGGCTCAGCGCTCCTCTTCCCGCGATAGAAGCCTCCGTATCCTCCATATCCTCCATATCCTAACCCAAAGCCTCGACCGAAACCTCCATAGCCTCCAAAGCCGCCAAGATAACCGGGCTCAGCCTCTGGAGCAGGAGCAGCGCTTGTGTCCACCAAGCAGAAGGCGGCCAGGGCGGCAACAATGATCTGGTGTGTAAACAAAAGTCTTCGTTTATTTCTAAACATTATGAATAAATGAAACGTACCTACACTAAGCCAGTAAAGGCATAAACGTTACTCAGGAATAAAAAAAAAATAGGACATTTAAACAAACGCCTGTAAAATAGTATTAAATAAAGAATATGCTAAAGTGACAGCATTTGTGCTGCTATTGAAATATTGAAAAGCAATCCTGGTCAAGCCTCAAAATGAAGACCTAATCAGGGACTTGGCCCTGGGGTCATTGAACACCGGAACCACCACAAGGTAGTCTATCAGCAACATAATTAGGTAGGTAAGGGAAAAATAGCTGTTGATATCAAATTATAAACAGCAAACCGCTGAGTATGGGCAACTAAGAGAGCCAGAAGGTGTAACTCACGAGGGTCTTCATGGCTGAGGAGTGGCAGTGTTGACTGTCGCAGCTGGAGGCAGCGCGTTCTTATATACCCCACAGGGGCGGGGCCGCTCGAACCTGCAATGTTGTTCTATATTCAAGGTTACACGGACCCAACAGTACTTCCCAGTTCACTCGACGACCTGCTGTACTTAAAGAGTTGTAACCTGTCCACTCTTTATCTTGCTTGTCTCACTGTACTCAACTGGACACTCAATTCTTTGTTTAAAACCTAATATTTGCCTATTCGTTAATGACCCAACTTTGATCACATTACCAACTTGCTGACTCAATCAGGCACTAAAGCGAATCGTATTAAGGAAGATTTAAAGTTTTTTCCATCTGTGCTTAATATCGTCACTCTTAAAATTCCGTATTTAATGGATTTAATTTAAATCTAACTATACTAACCATACTAACCTGTTAACTCACTCGACACCTGTCTATATTACCCAGCCCATCTTCCTGTTTCGGTAGTACTTATAGGAAGAATGAGTCCTATAGTGCATATACGGAAGTACAGCACAATTAAAAAGTAGAATTCGGTATTGTTTAATTAGGACAAAGCTGAAATCGATTGTCTAATGTTGCAAAGACAAACTAAACTAACCAGACTAATCTTCCTTGGCCTAATACACGCTACCTGACGCCCAATATACTACAAATGTGTGCTCTACTAGGCCTAAGAATATTTAGGTTTATATTTTTGTATAATTTTTCGGACTCTGTAAAGTGAATAGTACAAAGTTCTACTATTTAATTGTTTAGAACGTCAATCTTTGAACTATAGTGCACATACTTTAAAAAATTGCTATCTCAACAAGAGAATGGGTTGCAGCTACCTACTTACCACACTGACCTATTCACTCAGCGCACCGTTTAATACGCGTTACTAACCCGTCTACTCAAAAATTACCCCAAAAACATATAGTACTAACCTTACTAAATACAAAGCTGAACCTAGAACACTAAGCTGTTTACATGCTAAATGGTCAGCTAAACCACATTGTGTTTAGTTGTTCACTCACAAAGCACCCCGAGTAACTCACAGCATTAATCTGTTTAATCAGGATCTCAATTACCCAACAATAATTAAAGCACTGTTTGGTAAGCAATATATGGACGCACTATGACCAGCTTCATTATCAGTACTCGCTCTAACTCATCCAACACTAAGATACATCAGCAGAACTCTCTGCAGAACTCTCTGCAGAACTTTCAGTAGAACTCGCAGCAGAACTCTCAGAAGAGCTCTCAGCAGAACTCTCAGCAGAACTCTCAGAAGAACCCTGGTGCTCTCACTAAACACTCTGGTTCGTCACTAGTATTCTCCCGATATCAGTATCTGCGTCTATTATCGACAGAGTTCCTGAAGAACTGCGTTGATATGGGTGAAAAATAAACTAGTCACTTCACTGATAATATTGCAGGTGATAATAAACGTTATCGTTACTGAATGGTTAATTATTTTCCTCTGAAATTTTCAAAATAGTTTATTAGAATTCGCAATATCTGAATTTAACAATTTGGCTATGTAGTTTAGATTATTCCTACTCTTCCTTACATCATCCAGGTTCGTTGGGCTGAATATGGTTTGCTGTAAAAAAAACTAAAGCTTTATTCATTTCATAACGTATAAAATTTAAGTAAAAAGATTGTTCTCATATGCAGGAGGAAACTCCCGTATTACTGTTTTGAAACAATTAAAAGCAAGAACAATAAGTACAGTTAAGAATAGGTGCAGCAGTGCTTCTAGATCCATTATTTTCGCCATCACTCATCAACAAACCCACAGACAAGTTAAAACAAAAAACCTCAGTTAACCTATTGTAGATAAGCTAACACTCCTCAACCTGCTAGATTCGGTTTTGCACTCTGCATCCAGAAACCTCTAATTGCAGTTTATCCCAGATGGTCGATGCATTCATAGAGACTGACGGTTGCATTCAAGAATTAGCTAGTCTTCTTCGGGTGAGGTTTTACTTGGCCCACTAAACCGACGTCTGTCGTTCAAATTGACAGATTCTTCCCACCGCCTGCACCACTGTCTAACAGAAGGATTTATAATTCCAAATTCTCAAGCGAAGGGGGCGATTGGCATGCTCTCTCTTTTTCAAAGCAACTATTGCCTCTCGTTGACATAGCTTTTCCTCTCTGGAAAATGTCTTTGATAAAGAATCTTCACTCTGGAGTTCACTCGTGGACTGGGGAGTGTGAAGGGATAAAAAACAATACTTTCTGCTACAGTTTACTAATTATACACCCATTGCAGGAAACAGGCTTGTTTTAAGTAGCACTAGATTGTCGAGTAACATATCATCACGTAGTCCATGTTCAGTATAAGATATTCATCAAAGACTCTCTCTCTCTCTCTCCCTCTCTCTCTCTCTCTCTCTCTCTCTCTCTCTCTCTCTCTCTCTCTCTCTCTCTCTCTCTCTCTCTCTCTCTCTCTCTCTCTCTCTCTCTCTCTCTCTCTCTCTCTCTCTCTCTCTCTCTCTCTCTCTCTGTCTCTCTCTCTCTCTCTCTCTCTCTCTCTCTCTCTCTCTCTCTCTCTCTCTCTCTCTCTCTCTCTCTCTCTCTCTCTCTCTCTCTCTCTCTTCTTCTCTCTCTTCTCTCTCTCTCTCTCTCTCTCTCTCTCTCTCTCTCTCTCTCTCTCTCTCTCTCTCTCTCTCTCTCTCTCTCTCTCTCTCTCTCTCTCTCTCTCTCTCTCTCTCTCTCTCTCTCTCTCTCTCTCTCTCTCTCTCTCTCTCTCTCTCTCTCTCTCTCTCTCTCTCTCTCTCTCCCTCTCTCTCTCTCTCTCTCTCTCTCTCTCTCTCTCTCTCTCTCTCTCTCTCTCTCTCTCTCTCTCTCTCTCTCTCTCTCTCTCTCTCTCTCTCTCTCTCTCTCTGTTAAAAATCCCCATTACACAGGGTGTTAGTCATAAAGGGGCATGTGATCAGTAGCCAGCACTGGCAAACATTTAATGCATTATGAGGATCTCCTTAAGAACGTGAAACTTAATAAAGTGCTTGCAACGCTCCAGATACTTCATGCCGGAGGTCTGAAGTGTCCAATATCTGTGGATTTAGAAATGTAGTATGTGAGATCATTACCCATATCCTGCTAGCAGAGTATGCACCTGGAGTGCTCAGGATTGGGAGAATCATCACCTGTAGCCACCTTTCCACAGGTGACAACTACTTTGTCGCACAGTCTGGCGGACGTTTTGTGCTGCCGTTATACATAGTTTTCCGATCTAAACTAATCATAGCTTTTTATTCTGGTACTTACAGGGCTAATAACGAAGAAATCAATTGTTAAATGATTCTACGAACATCACTAGTGACCAATATATTACTTTTGACTTAACGAGAACAACACGGAGGGGTTGGGTTTGATACCGATATTTCTGAAAGTGTGGCATTGGAGCTGAATAAGACTGGCTTATGATACTTCCATTCCCAACATGTTTCACGTGTGAAAGATTGGTGAGCTAGATTACAAGCGCCAGGCATCCAACCTTGGGCAGACAGACATAGATCAGCCCATCCTATTAAGGATTCCCAACGTAAAGAAAATGGTCAAATTAAAGTGTCCTCTTCTAGCTCACAAGAGGACCCAATACTGAAAATGGCACAGTACGTTTGCGAGCTACTTCCAATTTCTAGAACGATAATTTTTGCCCTTATGTAAAGCATACGATTGAAATGCGAAATTCTTTGTATGAGGACTGGTTGAATAGATATAGAAGATTATTTTTATCATAGATTTGTAATATTTATTAATATTAATAGTAATATAAACAATGTTTGCGCTTGATATGTTTGTATTATTTTATATATTCAGGCACAGTAAACAAAGAGAAGGCTCAGCTGGTGTTCAGCCATAGTATCCGTAGCCTCCATAACCTCCAAATCCTCTTCCGAAACCTCCAAAGCCACCGAACCCTCGGCCGAAGCCTCCGAAACCTCCATAGCCGCCAAGGTAACCTGGATTAGCTTCAGGCTCAGCAGCAGGTTCAGCGCTCCTCTTTCCACGATAGAAGCCTCCGTATCCTCCGTATCCTCCATATCCTAAACCGAAGCCTCGACCGAAACCTCCAAAGCCTCCGAAGCCGCCAAAGTAACCAGGCTCAGCCTCTGGGGCAGGAGCAGCGCTTGTGTCCACCAAGCAGAAGGCGGCCAGGGCGGCAACAATGATCTGTTAAGAAGACAAAAATCTGAGTTTACTTTCTCAACATTATGATTAAATGAAAAGTACCTACACTAATCTAGTAAAGGTTGCATAAAACTTAACCCAAGAATAAAACAAATCAAGACAATTAAACCATCACCATGTTTGTAGTAAATATATAAATATACCGTGATAAAGTGACAGCACCTAAACAGTGGTTGAAATATAGTCTGTCTGTAACGATGTTAGGCAGGTAAAGGTAAAATGACTGTTAATATCAAGTTATAAACAACACACTGTTGAGCATGGCACACTAGAGAGTCAGGAGTAACAAACCAGGGTTTTCATGGCTCAAGATTGTCAGCGTTGACTGTGGCAGCTTGAGGCAGCGCGGCCTTATATACCACACGAGCGGGGCCGGCTAAACCCTCTATGTGTTCCTTTATATTCAAGGTCTCTCAGAACCCACAGTACTTCCCAGTTCACTCAAAGATAACTAACCTGTTCACTTTCCCTCTTACTTCTCTCACTTTACCCACCTTAGCACCCAGTTCTATGTTTTAAACCTAATATTTATCTTTTCTAAAAAGGTAAACTTTGCTCACATTAAGAACCTGCTTACTAGGACAAAATCCCATTTTTCTTCAGTGCTTGTATTGTAAATCTTCAAACGCATTGTTTAATGAACTATGCTAAACTGTTCAGTCTCTCACTACCCCACTGAAATCATTGAATTCATCTGTTCACTCAGCATACCGTTTAACACACTCAATAACCAATTTACTCACAAAGTATCCCAAATAGCACACAGTACTAACCGTTTTATTCAAAAACACGCTTAACCTACAGTGCTAATCAGCTCAAACGCTTAACGCCCAGCTTATCATACTGTCATTACGTGATCGCTCACAATATACCTAGAGTAATTCACGGTATTAACCTGATTACTCAACTCCTCACTTACGAAACAGCAAGTAAAGTCATGTTTGGTCAGCAATACATGGACACTCATTGCCCAGCTTAATTAGCAGTACTCACAGTATTTCATCGAACACCAAGATTCTTCAGCGGGTCTCACTTCTTCTCACTGATTACCCAGACTTGTCATTAGCACACACAAGAGCTCAATATGTGTGAGTCTTGTATCGTTTGAGCTCTTGAAAGAATTTATTGATCTGGATTAAAATTAAACCATCGCCTCAACATTATAATGTTGAAGTTGATAATTAAATATTACAGTTATTAGAGGGTTCACTTGATTCCCTCTGAGTTTCGATTACAATTATCTGTTAATGGACAATTGAATATTACTTGAATATTTATATCAGGAATGTTCAACGGACTTCATCAGTTTCTTTTATAATACTAAACAAAGGTTATAATTAAAATATGATATTCATAGAAAAAGCTATCTAAAATATAGAAAGAGTTTTTATTATCATTTGTGACAATCGGTTTCCACCTTGACTCCACACTGTTGTTACCTTAACCCAGTGATCTCTGCACTTGAGTCATGAGATGGTTACCAGCGGTAGCTGGTAACCCACGTCTGGACCACAGACACTGCCCACTAGCATACCAGCCTGGTCACCCTTCCTCTCCCACCTTCACACACCGTACTCACTCTACGAACCACTACACCCACGATACTGTCCCATACATTCTGTGTCCTGCTTAACTGACAGTACTTCTCAAGTGGCGACCTGCTTAACTGAGTAGATTTCGTTAGAAATCGAAGGTAAATATATATTATAGGTTATTAAACTATATATTATAGTTAAATATATATTATAGGTTACTATATATTCTTTATCTCGTTTCACTCTGTAATCAATTACCCTTCAGTTCTGTGTTGTTAGTCTAATATAGACATATTCACTAAAGAATCATCTTTACCCCAGTAATCAGCCTGATGACTCAGCTACTCGATTTATCCTTCATACCATTGTTTATTAAGTCAAAGTCCCTTTTATTTTACTAGGCTCACCTAATAACCCATTCTAGGCGCCGCTTATAAAGCAGCGATATACTGTTCACACAATCAGTGCCCCATTTACCACCTACCCCTAACCAGTTCACTCTCAATTCCTCAATTAATACATTAAACAAAGCCATTTACTCGCAGAGGTCACGAGAATAACAAACTATTAATATGTTCACTCACAAAGAACCGCAAATATCAAGTATCACTAACCTGTCTTCTCGATTCCTCACCCACCCAGTAACACTACTCAGTTCACTCAGTATTCCACTTACCAACAATATTAATGGTCTTGTTTGATCAGCAGTCCTCACCAGACCTCAAAATCAATGAGTTAATTCTCCCTGCAACTCATGAAGGACTGTATTGGTCTAAGTGAAAATTAAACCATCACTTAACATAAATTTTGTAGGTGATCAATAAATGTCATACTTAATGTATGGGTAATTGATTTCTTCTCAATTTTTCAAAAACTATTGACCAAAATTCGCTGATATGTGAACTCAACATATTTGCCTATAAATCTTAGAATATTCCTAGTCTCCATGAGATCAAGGAAGATCCACGGTCTTGATAAGGTTTACTAAAAAACTATTTTTTTTTTTAATAGCTTCATACATCTTCATATTCCCGTGTTACTGTTAGAGAATAATAGCTTGGAAGGTCAGTATGTAGTATAGTGGAAAATTCTGAACGTTAAAATAGGAAAAAAAGAGCTGAAATGTTCTGTATTAGTACAGAGCTGCTAGAAGATAATTTTTTTCGCAACCAAACATTCACTAACAGACCAACAGACAAGAAAAAACAAAAACCTCTCAACTGCTGTAGGCAGAGTAAAAGACACCCAACTGTGCATATTTTGGACCTTTTTAGGATCTATTTACTTGCTGCATTATTATTTTCATTTCCATTAACTTCAGTGAATCAGTTCAAAATGTCGCTCTGATGACGGGATCTGTCCCATTCTGTATCCTACTTTCTCCTATTCCTCTCCCTTGTCCTTGCACTAGTCGAAACCCTACTATGAAAGGCAATTTCTTTCATTTGTCTGGATCGCCTGATGTTGTTAAAATACAATTTTTATTTTGTGTCTTACTAAGTTAGAAATTTAGCCGTATCAATGTTTTATATCATATTACTAGAGTGGGGTACCTGACTGCACCTGGGTTTCTCTCCCACCACTATCCTTCTTCCTCTCATCTCTCTCCCACCCTCTCTCTTCTCCCATATCCCACCCCCCTCCCCTTCTCTTCCCCTCTCCACTTTTCTATACAATATCTTCCCTTCTCTCTTTTCCTCTCTCCAAGTTTCCCCTCTTTCTCACCTTCTCCTCCAACATCCTCTTCTCTCTTCTTGCCTCTTTCAAACATCCCGTCTCTCACTCTTCTCCTTTCCACTCTCCCCCATCACCTCTCTCTTTCCCAGAAATTTAATATAAAATTCAATTGAAATTGTTTAAGACGTCTACGGACACACAACAAACATTTCAGACGTTACTTCATGAAAATCGCATGGAGAGATTGGGGTTGATACTGATATTTTTTTTAAAGTGTGGCACTGAAGCTGACCCGGATTGATCTATGTCACTACCCGTCTCCACACTCTTCATATGTGAAAGTTGGGTGAGACTAGCTGCAAACGTCTGACCTCCAACTTTTGACAGATTAACATTCACCCCTATAGATACAGTATAGAAGATTATTATTTATTATTTAATGTTTATTATTTATTAATATATATTATTATCTTTGTAATATTTCATCAGAGATAAACTCTTAAAGTGAAATAAACAATATTTGTGCTCGATATGTTTGTTTTATTATTTTATATATTGATAGTCACAGTAAACAAAGAGAAGGCTCAACTGACAACAGCCGGTGTTTAGCCATAGTATCCGTAGCCTCCATAACCTCCATATCCTCTACCGAAGCCTCCAAAGCCGCCGAAGCCTCGCCCGAAGCCTCCGAAGCCTCCAAATCCGCCTAGGTAACCGGGATTAGCTTCAGGCTCAGCTGCAGGCTCAGCGCTCCTCTTTCCGCGATAGAAGCCTCCGTATCCTCCATATCCTCCGTATCCTCCATATCCTAACCCGAAGCCACGACCGAATCCTCCAAAGCCTCCGAAGCCGCCAAAGTAACCAGGCTCAGCCTCTGGAGCAGGAGCAGCGCTTGTGTCCACCAAGCAGAAGGCGGCCAGGGCGGCAACAATGATCTGTTAAGTAAACAGAAGTCTTCGTTTATTTCTAAACATTATGAATAAATGAAACGTACCTACACTAAGCCAGTAAAGGCATAAACGTTACTCAGGAATAAAAAAAATTAGGACATTTAAACAAACATCTGTAAAATAGTATTAAATAAAGAATATGCTGAAGTGACAGCATTTATGCTGCTACTGAAATATTGAAAAGTAATCCTGGTCAAGCCTCAAAATGAAGACCTAATCAGGGACTTGGCCCTGGGGTTATTGAACACCGGAACCACCACAAGGTAGACTGTCAGCAACGTAATTAGGCAGGTAAGGAAAAATAGCTGTTGATGTCAAATTATAAACAGCAAACCGCTGAGTATGGGCAACTAAGAGAGCCAGAAGGTGTAACTCACGAGGGTCTTCATGGTTCAGGAGTGTCAGTGTTGACTGTGGCAGCTGGAGGCGACGCGGCCTTATATACCCCACAGGGACGGGGCCGCCTGAACCTTCTATGTTGTTCTATATTCAAGGTTACACGGGCCCAACAGTACTTCCCAGTTCACTCGACGACCTGCTGTACTCAAATTATCCTAAATTGTTCACTCTTTATCTTGCTTGTCTCACTGTACTCAACTGGACACTCAATTCTTTGTTTAAAACCTAATATTTGACTGTTCGTTAATGACCCAACTTTGATCACATTACCAACTTGCTGACTCAATCAGGCACTAAAGCGAATCGTATTAAGGAAGATTTAAAGTTTTTTCCATCTGTGCTTAATATCGTCACTCTTAAAATTCCCTGTTTAATGGATTTAATTTAAATCTAACTATACTAACCATACTAACCTGTTTACTCACTCGACAACTGTCTGTATTACCCAGCCCATCTTCCTGTTTCGGTAGTACTTATAGGAAGGATGAGTCCTATAGTGCATATACGGAAGTACAGCACAATTAGAAAGTAGAAATCCGTACTGTTTAATTAGGACAAAGCTGAAAACTATTGCCTAATGTTGCAAAGACAAACTAAACTAACCAGACTAATCTTCCTTAGCCTAATACACGCTACCTGAGACCCATTATACTACAAATGTGCGCTATACTAGGCCTAAGAATATTTAGGTTTATTTTTTTGTATTATTTTTCGGACTCTGTGAAGTGAATAGTACAAAGTTCTACTATTTAATTGTTTAGAACGTCAATATTTGAACTATGGTGCACATAATTTCAAAAATTGCTATCTCAACAAGAGAATGGGTTGCAGCTACCTACTTACCACACTGACCTATTCACTCAGCGCACCGTTTAATACGCGTTACTAACCCGTCTACTCAAAAATTACCCCAAAAAACATATAGTACTAACCTTCTTACTAAACACAAAGCTGAACCTAGAACACTAAGCTGTTTACATGCTAAATGGTCAGCTTAACACATTGTGTTTAGTTGTTCACTCACAAAGCACCCCGAGTAACTCACAGCATTAATCTGTTTAATCAGGATCTCAATTACCCAACAATAATTAAAGCACTGTTTGGTAAGCAATATATGGACGCACTATGACCAGCTTCATTATCAGTACTCGCCCTAACTCATCCAACACCAAGATACATCAGCAGAACTCTCTGCAGAACTCTCTGCAGAACTTTCAGTAGAACTCGCAGCAGAACTCTCAGAAGAGCTCTCAGCAGAACTCTCAGCAGAACTCTCAGAAGAACCCTGGTGCTCTCACTAAACACTCTGGTTCGTCACTAGTATTCTCCCGATATCAGTATCTGCGTCTATTATCGACAGAGTTCCTGAAGAACTGCGTTGATATGGGTGAAAAATAAACTAGTCACTTCACTGATAATATTGCAGGTGATAATAAACGTTATCGTTACTGAATGGTTAATTATTTTCCTCTGAAATTTTCAAAATAGTTTATTAGAATTCGCAATATCTGAATTTAACAAATTTGGCTATGTAGCTTAGATTATTCCTACTCTTCCTTACATCATCCAGGTTCGTTGGGCTGAATATGGTTTGCTGTAAAAAAAACTAAAGCTTTATTCATTTCATAACGTATAAAATTTAAGTAAAAAGATTGTTCTCATATGCAGGAGGAAACTCCCGTATTACTGTTTTGAAACAATTAAAAGCAAGAACAATATGTACAGTTAAGAATAGGTGCAGCAGTGCTTCTAGATCCATTATTTTCGCCATCACTCATCAACAAACCCACAGACAAGTTAAAACAAAACACCTCAGTTAACCTATTGTAGATAAGCTAACACTCCTCAACCTGCTAGATTCGGTTTTGCACTCTGCATGCAGAAACCTCTAATTGCAGTTTATCCCAGATGGTCGATGCATTCATAGAGACTAACGGTTGCATTCAAGAATTAGCTAGTCTTCTTCGGGTGAGGTTTTACTTGGCCCACCAAACCGACGTCTGTCGTTCAAATTGACAGATTCTTCCCACCGCCTGCACCACTGTCTAACAGTCGGATTTATAATTCCAAGTTCTCAAGCGAAGGGGGCGATTGGCATGCTCTCTCTCTTTCAACGCAACTATTGCCTCTCGTTGACATAGCTTTTCCTCTCTGGAAAATGTCCTTTATAAAGAGTCTTCACTGTGGAGTTCACTCGTGGACTGGGGAGTGTGAAGGGATAAAAAACAATACTTTCTGCTACAGTTTACTAATTATACACCCATTGCAGGAAACAGGCTTGTTTTAAGTAGCACTAGATTGTCGAGTAACATATCATCACGTAGTCCATGTTCAGTATAAGATATTCATCAAAGACTCTCTCTCTCTCTCTCTCTCTCTCTCTCTCTCTCTCTCTCTCTCTCTCTCTCTCTCTCTCTCTCTCTCTCTCTCTCTCTCTCTCTCTCTCTCTCTCTCTCTCTCTCTCTCTCTCTCTCCCTCTCTCTCTCTCTCTCTCTCTCTCTCTCTCTCTCTCTCTCTCTCTCTCTCTCTCTCTCTCTCTCTCTCTCTCTCTCTCTCTCTTTCTCTCTCTCTCTCTCTCTCTCTCTCTCTCTCTCTCTCTCTCTCTCTCTCTCTCTCTCTCTCTCTCTCTCTCTCTCTCTCTCTCTCTCTCTCTCTCTCTCTCTCTCTCTCCCTCTCTCTCTCTCTCTCTGAAATTTTGGGTGCAATATGAGGAACACGAAAGTGAATAAAGTAATTGCAAAGCTCCAGGTACTTCATACCAACGGGTCTTCTATATATATAGAAGATTATTTCTTATAATAGAGTTGTAATAGTTCATCGAAGATAAACTGTAATGATGATATAAACAATGTTTATGCTCAATATGTTTTTATTATTGTATATATTTAGTCACAGTAAACAAATAGAAGGCTCAGCTGACAACAGCTGGTGTTCAGCCATAATATCCGTAGCCACCATAACCTCCATATCCTCTGCCGAAGCCTCCAAAGCCACCGAAGCCCCGCCCGAAGCCTCCTAAGCCTCCAAAGCCGCCTAGGTAACCTGGATTAGCTTCAGGCTCAGCAACTGGATCAGCGCTCCTCTTTCCACGATAGAAGCCTCCGTATCCTCCATAACCTCCGTATCCTCCATATCCTAACCCGAAGCCACGACCGAAACCTCCAAAGCCTCCCAAGCCACCAAAGTAACCGGGCTCAGCCTCTGGGGCAGGAGCAGCGCTTGTGTCCACCAAGCAGAAGGCGGCCAGGGCGGCAACAATGATCTGTTAAAGAAACAAAAAACTTAGTTTACTTTCTAAACATTATGAATAAATGAAACGTACCTACACTAAGCCAGTAAAGGTTGCATAAAACTTTACACCAGAATAAAACAAATTAGGACATATAAACAATCACCTGTAATAGTGTTATATATAGAATGTGCTAAAGGGACGTGTACATATGCTGCTATTGAAACAGTCCTTGTCAGGCCTCAGAAGGAGGCATGGCCAGTGACCGGGCCGGTTGGAACTTGAACCAGGAACAACCGCAAGGTAGTCTATTAACAACGATATTAGACAGGTAAGGGAATAATACATGTTAATGTCAAGTTATAAACAGCAAACTGCTGAGTATGAGAGACTAAGAGAGCCAGAAGGTGTAACTCACCAGGGTCTTCATGGTTCAGGAGTGTCAGTGTTGACTGTGGCAGCTGGAGGCAGCGTGGCCTTATATACCAAACAGGGGCGGGGCCACCCAAACCCTCTCAGTGTTCCTTTATATACAAGGTCACACGGAACATTTTTAATCTTCAGTTGTAAACCTTGTGGGGCGTAGGAGCCTGGAACTGCCGGCCGCAAGAGCGGGAGACGGGGTCGATGGTTCGCGGGTTCTACGGACCATGTGAATGAAATTTTATTATCCACGTTAATAAAAATATTATCAATTGACAGACATTCTCTCCGAATCTATTGGGGAGTAGCAAGCATTGACCCAGTCTGTCGTTTATCTTCTCTCTCTATCATTATCTATCTATCTATCTATCTATCTATCTATCTATCTATCTATCTATCTATCTATCTATCTATCTATCTATCTATCTATCTATCTACCCATCTATTTATTTATCTATCTATCTATATATCTATCTATTTTTCTATCTCTATTTTTCTATCTCTATATATATATTTTTTTTCTGTCTATTTATTTTTGTATTTATCTGTCTATCTAGCGATATTTCAATCTATCTCTGTCTGTCTACGTAACTATCAATCAATCAATCAATCAATCAATCTATCTATCTATCTATCTATCTATCTATCTATCTGTCGATCGATCGATCTATCTATATATATATAGATACATATATATATGTAGATATATATATTTGTATATACATATATATATATATACATATATATATATATATATATATATATATATATATATATATATATATTATATACATATATATATATATATATATATATATATATATATATATTTATATATATATATATATATATATATATATATATATATATATATATATATATATATATATATATATATATATATATGTAAATGCACACACACACACTAGGTAGGGATACACCTGCATTGCCATTACCCGGGTCTGTCTGTCTGTCTGCCTCGCATCTGTTCATCTATCAATTCTTCCATCTATCTCTTTAGGTGTTTATTCATATATCCAACTATCTATCTATCATCTTTATAACAATCTATCCATCTATCCATCCATATATCCGTCCATCCATCTATCAATCCATCTGTATTTCTATCCATCCATCAATTTATCCATCTACATTGAATTAGCCATCCATCAATTTATCCATCTACATTGAATTAGCCATCCATCAATTTATCCATCTACATATAATTATCCATACATCAATTTATCACTCTACATTCAATTATCTGTTCATCTATTTATCCGTCTATATTCATTTATCCATCCATCTATGTATCAAACCATCTATCTTTCTATGCATCTATCTATTCATCCGTCTCTCTATTTCTTCATGTATCTATCCAACCATGCATCAATATATTTATTTATCCATCCACCTATCTTTCCATTCACATATCAATCCATCCCTCTATCAATCCATTTTCACACCTATCTATCTGTCTATCAATCTATCCTGCTAAACCTCAATCAATCCATCTATCCATATATCTACTCCTAAATCTATCCATTTTCTCCCCTTGACCCCCCCTCACCCCATCTCCTTGCACCCCCCCCCCCCATTCTCCCCTCTGTCTCCCTTTCTCTCCCTCTCCCCTTCCACCTTCCTTTCTCTCCCTCTCCCTGTTTCCTCGAATATTTTGAAGGATATTTTTCTACTAATTTTTGTTTTCGAAATATTCTTAGGTATTGTGGCAGGCAGTTCCAAAAATCCTCGTGGAGGTCTGAATGTGACCCTGGCACGCTGTTCTCTTTTAAATTATTGCGACCCCTACTAGATCTATGTTCATCATCTGACCATCTGTTCATCACCCAGACCATTACCTCTGTTTATTTGGATGAAGCTTGGCCCAAGCTTCTCGCCTCCATCTTTGAACAGACAAATAGACAGACAGACAGACAGACAGACAGACAGACAGACAGACAGACAGACAGACAGACAGACATTCTGTCTTATAAGTACAGATATGAATATTATATTTATTTTATTAATTTTGAACTAAATAACTCGATCAACAACCCGAGTCTATGCTGTTGTTGACCTAGAAAAGCTCTCAAGCATCGTAAAATACTTTTCTCTTCATAAAATAAATGGCTTATGATACTTCCATTTCCCGATATTCATCATTTATGAAGGATGGATAAGGCTAGATATTAGCTCCTGGCCTCCAACCATGGACAAGCAGACAGACATTGTCTTATAGATCAGCCCGTCCTCCTAAGGTTTCCCACCGTCAAGAAACGGTCAGTTTAAAATGTCCTCTCCTAACCTACCTGAGGACCCAAACCAGGGAACTGGACAGTTCGTCACTTTTGCGAGTGGCTTCCATTTTTATTTACGAAAATTTTTAGTCGTATGTAACGCTTACGATCGAAATGCGACGTTCTCTATAAGACGACAGGTTATATAGATATAAAAGATTATTTTTTATAAGAGATTTGTAATAGTTTATAGAAGATAAACCGTAATGATGATATAAACAATGTTTATGCTCAATATGTTTTTATTATTTTAAAAATTTAGTCACAGTAAACAAATACAAGGCTCAGCTGACAACAGCTGGTGTTCAACCATAATATCCATAGCCTCCATAACCTCCATATCCTCTGCCGAAGCCTCCAAAGCCACCGAAGCCCCGCCCGAAGCCTCCTAAGCCTCCAAAGCCGCCGAGGTAACCTGGATTAGCTTCAGGCTCAGCAGCTGGATCAGCGCTCCTCTTTCCACGATAGAAGCCTCCGTATCCTCCATAACCTCCGTATCCTCCATATCCTAACCCGAAGCCACGACCGAAACCTCCAAAGCCTCCGAAGCCACCAAAGTAACCGGGCTCAGCCTCTGGGGCAGGAGCAGCGCTTGTGTCCACCAAGCAGAAGGCGGCCAGGGCGGCAACAATGATCTGTTAAAAAAACAAAAAACTTAGTTTACTTTCTAAACATTATGAATAAATGAAACGTACCTACACTAAGCCAGTAAAGGTTGCATAAAACTTTACACCAGAATAAAACAAATTAGGACATATAAACAATCACCTGTAATAGTGTTATATATAGAATGTGCTAAAGGGACTTGTACATATGCTGCTATTGAAACAGTCCTTGTCAGGCCTCAGAAGGAGGCATGGTCAGTGACTGGGCCGGTTGCAATTTGAACCAGGAACAACCGCAAGGTAGTCTATTAACAACGATATTAGACAATTAAGGGAATAATACATGTTAATGTCAAGTTATAAACAGCAAACTGCTGAGTATGAGAGACTAAGAGAGCCAGAAGGTATCACTCACCAGGGTCTTCATGGTTCAGGAGTGTCAGTGTTGACTGTGGCAGCTGGAGGCAGCGTGGTCTTATATACCACACAGGGGCGTGGCCGCCCAAACCCTCTCAGTGTTCCTTTATATACAAGGTCACACGGAACATTTTTAATCTTCAGTTGTAAACCTTGTAGGGCGTAGGAGCCTGGAACTGCCGGCCGCAAGAGCGGGAGACGGGGTCGATGGTTCGCGGGTTCTACGGACCATGTGAATGAAATTTTATTATCCACGTTAATAAAAATATTATGAATTGACAGACATTTTCTCCGACTCTATTACGGAGAGTAGCCAGCATTGACCCAGTCTGTCGTCTATCTTCTCTCTCTATCCTTATCTATCTATCTATCTATCTATCTATCTATCTATCTATCTATCTATCTATCTATCTATCTATCTATCTATCTATCTATCTATCTATCTATCCATCTATTTATTTATCTATCTATCTATATATCTATTTATCTATCTATTTTTCTATCTCTATTTTTCTATCTCTATATATATTTTTTTCTGTTTATTTATTTTTGTATTTATCTGTCTATCTAGCGATATTTCAATCTATCTCTGTCTGCCTACGTAACTATCAATCAATCAATCAATCAATCTATCTATCTATCGATCGATCGATCTATCTATCTAAATATATACATATATATATATATATCTGACCATTCAGGCTTGTTTGCATATATATATATATATATATATATATATATATATATATATATATATATATATATATATATATATATATATATATATATGTCGTACCTAGTAGCCAGAACTCACTTCTCAGCCTACTATGCAAGGCCCGATTTGCCTAATAAGCCTAGTTTTCATGAATTAATGTTTTTTAGACTACCTAACCTGCCTAACCTAACCTAACCTAACGTTTTCGGCTACCTAACCTAACCTAACCTATAAAGATAGGTTAGGTTAGGTTAGGTAGGGTTGGTTAGGTTCGGTCATATATCTATGTTAATGTTAACTCTAATAAAAAAAAAATTGACCTCATACATAATGAAATGGGTAGCTTTATCATTTAATAAGAAAAAAATTAGAGAAAATATATTAATTCAGTAAAACTTTGCTTATTAGGCAAATCGGGCCTTGCATAGTAGGCTGAGAAGTGAGTTCTGGCTACTAGGTACGACATATATATATATATATATATATATATATATATATATATATATATATATATATATATATATATATATATATATATATATATATATATATATATAGAAGTGAGTTCTGGCTACTAGGTACGACATATATATATATATATATATATATATATATATATATATATATATATATATATATATATATATATATATATATATATAGAAGTGAGTTCTGGCTACTAGGTACGACATATATATATATATATATATATATATATATATATATATATATATATATATATATATATATATATATATATATATATATATATATATATATATATGTCGTACCTAGTAGCCAGAACCCACTTCTCAGCCTACTATACAAGGCCCGATTTGCCTAATAAGCCAAGTTTTCCTGAATTAACATATTTTCTCTAATTTTTTTCTTATGAAATGATAAAGCTACCCATTTCATTATGTATGAGGTCAATTGTTTTTTATTGGAGTTAAAATTAGCGTAGATATATGACCGAACCTAACCAACCCTACCTAACCTAACCTAACCTATCTTTACAGGTTAGGTTAGGTTAGGTAGCGGAAAAAGTTAGGTTAGGTTAGGTTAGGTAGGTTAGGTAGTCGAAAAACAATTAATTCATGAAAACTTGGCTTATTAGGCAAATTGGGCCTTGCATAGTAGGCTGAGAAGTGCGTTCTGGCTACTAGGTACGACATATATACATATATATATATATATATATATATATATATATATATATATATATATATATATATATATATATATATATATATATATATGTATTTATATATATATATATATATATATATATATATATATATATATATATATATATATATATATATATATATATATATATATATGTATTTATATATATATATATATATATATATATATATATATATATATATATATATATATATATATATATATATATATCTGAGTCTGTATCTATTCACAACTTAACTCCCTCATCCCTGTCCCTTTGGTCTTCCCCTCCCTCCCTCCGCTTCCTTCCTATTTGCCCCCTGCTTCCCCCATCCCCTCAAGGAGTACTGAAACTCTCTCTCAGTATCTATCAGATTCCTGTTCTTTTTCTGTTTTCCTTCTACTATTATTCTTCCTTTTTCACCAGATAAAATTGTATCACAGACCATTCCCCTCTGGAAATTTGGGTGAGACTAGCAACAGGCGTCAGGCTTCGAACTGTGAATAGGCAGACAGACAAATATATATATATATGTATATATATATGTATATATATATATATATATATATATATATATATATATATATATATATATATATATATATATATATATATATATATATATTATTAAATATGACCGAAAAAGTAAGATTAATAATTCTAACACGAATTTTCTCAATCTTTCGCACATTACGCTTCACTGTTGGAGGTAAATCAAAAATCAATTCTCCAAAATTCAAAAAAGCTTTCTACAAACACTTCTATTCAATATCCATTGTTTCGTGTTCTGTCTTGTGTTGATGAAATTAATACCCTATTAATACCACATTTTGTTCTGTCTTGTGTTAAATGCCACATCACCCCTTCCACCTCACTCAAATGTAGATATAAAATCGGAGATACGTAAGTTCTATTCAGTTGTGTATTTAAGAACTAAAGTCTTTGAAAATGTAATAAGTTTTACGAAACGCGCCCGTGTCGCGTCAGACTAGAAATAAAAATGAAATTTGGAGAATTGATTTTTGATTTACCTCCAACAGTGAAGCGTAATGAACGAAAGATTGAGAAAATTCGTCTTAGAATTATTAATCTTACTTTTTCGGTCATATTTAATAATATATGTCTACAGGAAAGACTGCTACCAAAATATACTAATATATATATATATATATATATATATATATATATATATATATATATATATATATATATATATATATATATATATATATATATATATATAAATATATATATATATATATATATATATATATATATATATATATATATATATGTAAATGCACACACACACACACTAGGTAGGGATACACCTGCATTGCCATTACCCGGGTCTATCTGTCTGTCTGCCTCGCATCAGTTCATCTATCAATTCTTCCATCTATCTCTTTAATTGTTTATTCATATATCCATCCATTTATTCATCCATCTTCCTATCATCAATATAGCAATCCATCCATCTATCCGTCCATCTATATTTCTATCCATCCATCAATTTATCCATCTACATTTAATTATCCATCCATCAGTTTATCACTCTACATTCAATTATCTGTTCATCTATTTATTTGTCTATATTCATTTATCCATCCATCTATGTATCAAACCATCTATCTTTCTATGCATCTATCTATTCATCCAACTTTCTATTTCTTCATGTATCCGTCCAACCATACATCAATATATTTATCTATCCTTCCATCTATCTTTCCATTCATCTATCAATCCATCCCTCTATCAATCAATTTTCACACCTATTTATCTGTCTATCTATCCATCCAGCTAAAACTCAATTAATCCATCTATCCATATATCTACTCCTAAATCTATTCATTTTCTTTTCTTGACCCCCCTCACGCAATCTCCTTGCACCCCCCCCCCCCCATTCTCCCCTCTATCTCCCTTTCTCTCCCTCTCCCCTTCCACCTCCCTTCCTCTCTCCCTCTCCCTGTTTCCCCGAATATTTTGAAGGATATTTTTCTACTAATTTTTGTTTTCAAAATATTCTTAGGTATTGTGGCAGGCAGTTCCAAAAAATCCTCGAGGGGGTCTGAATGTGACCCTGGCATGCTGTTCTCTTTTGAATTATGGCGACCCCGACTAGCCAATATTCATCATGTATCCCAGACCATTACCTCTGTTTGTTTGGATGAAGCTAGGCCCAAGCTTCTCGCCTCCATCTATGAACAGACAAACAGACAGACAGACAGAGACATTCTGCCTTATATTTACAGATATGAATATTATATTTATTTTATTAATTTTGAACTAAATAACTCGATCAACAACCCGAGTCTATGTTGTTGTTGACCTAGAAAAGCTCTCAAGCATCGTAAAATACTTTTCTCTTCATAAAATAAATGGCTTATGATACTTCCATTTCCCGATATTCATCATTTATGAAGGATGGATGAGGCTAGATATTAGCTCCTGGCCTCCAACCATGGACAAGCAGACAGACATTGTCTTATAGATCAGCCCGTCCTCCTAAGGTTTCCCATCGTCAAGAAACGGTCAGTTTAAAATGTCCTCTCCTAACCTACCTGAGGACCCAAACTAGGGAACTGGACAGTTCGTCACTTTTGCGAGCGGCTTCCATTTTTATATACGAAAATTTTTAGTCGTATGTAACGCATAAGATCGAAATGCGACGTTCTTTATAAGAGGACAGGTTGTATAGATATAGAAGATTATTTTTTATAAGAGATTTGTAATAGTTCATCGAAGATAAACTGTAATCATGATATAAACAATGTTTATGCTCGATATCTTTTTATTATTTTACAAATTTAGTCACAGTAAACAAATACAAGGCTCAGCTGACAACAGCTGGTGTTCAGCCATAATATCCGTAGCCACCATAACCTCCATATCCTCTGCCGAAGCCTCCAAAGCCACCGAAGCCCCGCCCGAAGCCTCCTAAGCCTCCAAAGCCGCCTAGGTAACCTGGATTAGCTTCAGGCTCAGCAGCTGGATCAGCGCTCCTCTTTCCACGATAGAAGCCTCCGTATCCTCCATAACCTCCGTATCCTCCATATCCTAACCCGAAGCCACGACCGAAACCTCCAAAGCCTCCCAAGCCACCAAAGTAACCGGGCTCAGCCTCAGGGGCAGGAGCAGCGCTTGTGTCCACCAAGCAGAAGGCGGCCAGGGCGGCAACAATGATCTGTTAAAAAAACAAAAAACTTAGTTTACTTTCCAAACATTATGAATAAATGAAACGTACCTACACTAAGCCAGTAAAGGTTGCATAAAACTTTACACCAGAATAAAACAAATTTGGACATATAAACAATCACCTGTAATAGTGTTATATATAGAATGTGCTAAAGGGACGTGTACATATGCTGCTATTGAAACAGTCCTTGTCAGGCCTCAGAAGGAGGCATGGTCAGTGACCGGGCCGGTTGGAACTTGAACCAGAAACAACCGCAAGGTAGTCTATTAACAACGATATTAGACAGGTAAGGCCAAAATAGATGTTAATGTCAAGTTATAAACAGCAAACTGCTGAGTATGAGAGACTAAGAGAGCCAGAAGGTGTCACTCACCAGGGTCTTCATGGTTCAGGAGTGTCAGTGTTGACTGTGGCAGCTGGAGGCGGCGTGGCCTTATATACCACACAGGGGCGGGGCCGCCCAAACCCTCTCAGTGTTCCTTTATATACAAGGTCACACGGAACATTTTTAATCTTCAGTTGTAAACCTTGTGGGGCGTAGGAGCCTGGAACTGCCGGCCGCAAGAGCGGGAGACGGGGTCGATGGTTCGCGGGTTCTACGGACCATGTGAATGAAATTTTATTATCCACGTTAATAAAAATATTATCAATTGACAGACATTTTCTCCGACTCTATTACGGGGAGTAGCCAGCATTGACCCAGTCTGTCGTCTATCTTCTCTCTCTATCCTTATCTATCTATCTATCTATCTATCCATCTATCTATCTATCTATCCATCTATTTATTTATCTATCTATCTATATATCTATTTATCTATCTATTTTTCTATCTCTATATATATTTTTTTTCCTGTTTATTTATTTTTGTATTTATCTGTCTATTGAGCGATATTTCAATCTATCTCTCTGTCTACGTAACTATCAATCAATCAATCAATCAATCAATCAATCAATCAATCTATCTATCTATCTCTATCTATCTATCTATCTATCTATCGATCGATCGATCAATCTATCTATCTATATATATATATATATATATATATATATATATATATATATATATATATATATATATATATATATATATATATATATATATATATATATATATATGTATATATTTATATAAATATATATATATATATATATATATATATATATATATATATATATATATATATATATATGTAAATGCACACACACACACACTAGGTAGGGATACACCTGCATTGCCATTACCCGGGTCTGTCTGTCTGTCTGCCTCGCATCTGTTCATCTATCAATTCTTCCATCTATCTCTTTAATTGTTTATTCATATATCCATCCATTTATTCATCCATCTTCCTATCATCAATATTGCAATCCATCCATCTATCCGTCCATCCATCTATCAATCCATCTATATTTCTATCCATCCATCAATTTATCCATCTACATTTAATTATCCATCCATCAGTTTATCACTCTACATTCAATTATCTGTTCATCTATTTATTTGTCTATATTCATTTATCCATCCATCTATGTATCAAACTATCTATCTTTCTATGCATCTATCTATTCATCCAACTTTCTATTTCTTCATGTATCCGTCCAACCATACATCAATATATTTATCTATCCTTCCATCTAGCTTTCCATTCATCTATCAATCCATCCCTCTATCAATCAATTTTCACACCTATTTATCTGTCTATCTATCCATCCAGCTAAAACTCAATTAATCCATCTATCCATATATCTACTCCTAAATCTATTCATTTTCTCCTCTTGACCCCCCTCACGCCATCTCCTTGCACCCCCCCCCCATTCTCCCCTCTATCTCCCTTTCTCTCCCTCTCCCCTTCCACCTCCCTCTCTCCCTCTCCCTGTTTCCCCGAATATTTTGAAGGATATTTTTCTACTAATTTTTGTTTTCAAAATGTTCTTAGGTATTGTGGCAGGCAGTTCCAAAAAATCCTCGGGGGGGTCTGAATGTGACCCTGGCATGCTGTTCTCTTTTGAATTATGGCGACCCCGACTAGCCAATATTCATCATGTATCCCAGACCATTACCTCTGTTTGTTTGGATGAAGCTAGGCCCAAGCTTCTCGCCTCCATCTATGAACAGACAAACAGACAGACAGACAGAGACATTCTGCCTTATATTTACAGATATGAATATTATATTTATTTTATTAATTTTGAACTAAATAACTCGATCAACAACCCGAGTCTATGTTGTTGTGACTTAGAAAAGCTCTCAAGCATCGTAAAATACTTTTCTCTTCATAAAATAAATGGCTTATGATACTTCCATTTCCCGATATTCATCATTTATGAAGGATGGATGAGGCTAGATATTAGCTCCTGGCCTCCAACCATGGACAAGCAGACAGACATTGTCTTATAGATTAGCCCGTCCTCCTAAGGTTTCCCATCGTCAAGAAACGGTCAGTTTAAAATGTCCTCTCCTAACCTACCTGAGGACCCAAACCAGGGAAATGGACAGTTCGTCACTTTTGCGAGCGGCTTCCATTTTTATATACGAAAATTTTTAGTCGTATGTAACGCATAAGATCGAAATGCGACGTTCTTTATAAAAGGACAGGTTGTATAGATATAGAAGATTATTTTTTATAAGAGATTTGTAATAGTTCATCGAAGATAAACCGTAATGATCATATAAACAATATTTATGCTCAATATCTTTTTATTATTTTACAAATTTAGTCACAGTAAACAAATACAAGGCTCAGCTGACAACAGCTGGTGTTCAGCCATAATATCCGTAGCCACCATAACCTCCATATCCTCTGCCGAAGCCTCCAAAGCCACCGAAGCCCCGCCCGAAGCCTCCTAAGCCTCCAAAGCCGCCTAGGTAACCTGGATTAGCTTCAGGCTCAGCAGCTGGATCAGCGCTCCTCTTTCCACGATAGAAGCCTCCGTATCCTCCATAACCTCCGTATCCTCCATATCCTAACCCGAAGCCACGACCGAAACCTCCAAAGCCTCCCAAGCCACCAAAGTAACCGGGCTCAGCCTCAGGGGCAGGAGCAGCGCTTGTGTCCACCAAGCAGAAGGCGGCCAGGGCGGCAACAATGATCTGTTAAAAAAAACAAAAAACTTAGTTTACTTTCTAAACATTATGAATAAATGAAACGTACCTACACTAAGCCAGTAAAGGTTGCATAAAACTTTACACCAGAATAAAACAAATTAGGACATATAAACAATCACCTGTAATAGTGTTATATATAGAATGTGCTAAAGGGACATATACATATGCTGCTATTGAACCATAGTTATTATCAGGTCTCAGAAGGAGGCCTGGTCAGAGACCGAACCGCTTTGACCCCAGGAACAACCGTAAGGTAGTCTATCAACAAAGATATTAGACAGGTAAGGCTAAAATAGATGTTAATGTCAAGTTATAAACAGCAAACTGCTGAGTATGAGAGACTAAGAGAGCCAGAAGGTGTCACTCACCAGGGTCTTCATGGTTCAGGAGTGTCAGTGTTGACTGTGGCAGCTGGAGGCGGCGTGGCCTTATATACCACACAGGGGCGGGGCCGCCCAAACCCTCTCAGTGTTCCTTTATATACAAGGTCACACGGAACATTTTTAATCTTCAGTTGTAAACCTTGTGGGGCGTAGGAGCCTGGAACTGCCGGCCGCAAGAGCGGGAGACGGGGTCGATGGTTCGCGGGTTCTACGGACCATGTGAATGAAATTTTATTATCCACGTTAATAAAAATATTATCAATTGACAGACATTTTCTCCGACTCTATTACGGGGAGTAGCCAGCATTGACCCAGTCTGTCGTCTATCTTCTCTCTCTATCCTTATCTATCTATCTATCTATCTATCCATCTATCTATCTATCTATCCATCTATTTATTTATCTATCTATCTATATATCTATTTATCTATCTATTTTTCTATCTCTATATATATTTTTTTTCCTGTTTATTTATTTTTGTATTTATCTGTCTATTGAGCGATATTTCAATCTATCTCTCTGTCTACGTAACTATCAATCAATCAATCAATCAATCAATCAATCAATCAATCTATCTATCTATCTCTATCTATCTATCTATCTATCTATCGATCGATCGATCTATCTATCTATCTATATATATATATATATATATATATATATATATATATATATATATATATATATATATATATATATATATATATATATTTATATAAATATATATATATAAATATATATATATATATATATATATATATATATATATATATATATATATATATATATATATATATATATGTAAATGCACACACACACACACTAGGTAGGGATACACCTGCATTGCCATTACCCGGGTCTGTCTGTCTGTCTGCCTCGCATCTGTTCATCTATCAATTCTTCCATCTATCTCTTTAATTGTTTATTCATATATCCATCCATTTATTCATCCATCTTCCTATCATCAATATAGCAATCCATCCATCTATCCGTCCATCCATCTATCAATCCATCTATATTTCTATCCATCCATCAATTTATCCATCTACATTTAATTATCCATCCATCAGTTTATCACTCTACATTCAATTATCTGTTCATCTATTTATTTGTCTATATTCATTTATCCATCCATCTATGTATCAAACTATCTATCTTTCTATGCATCTATCTATTCATCCAACTTTCTATTTCTTCATGTATCCGTCCAACCATACATCAATATATTTATCTATCCTTCCATCTAGCTTTCCATTCATCTATCAATCCATCCCTCTATCAATCAATTTTCTCACCTATTTATCTGTCTATCTATCCATCCAGCTAAAACTCAATTAATCCATCTATCCATATATCTACTCCTAAATCTATTCATTTTCTCCTCTTGACCCCCCTCACGCCATCTCCTTGCACCCCCCCCCCATTCTCCCCTCTATCTCCCTTTCTCTCCCTCTCCCCTTCCACCTCCCTCTCTCCCTCTCCCTGTTTCCCCGAATATTTTGAAGGATATTTTTCTACTAATTTTTGTTTTCAAAATGTTCTTAGGTATTGTGGCAGGCAGTTCCAAAAAATCCTCGAGGGGGTCTGAATGTGACCCTGGCATGCTGTTCTCTTTTGAATTATGGCGACCCCGACTAGCCAATATTCATCATGTATCCCAGACCATTACCTCTGTTTATTTGGATGAAGCTAGGCCCAAGCTTCTCGCCTCCATCTATGAACAGACAAACAGACAGACAGACAGAGACATTCTGCCTTATATTTACAGATATGAATATTATATTTATTTTATTAATTTTGAACTAAATAACTCGATCAACAACCCGAGTCTATGTTGTTGTGACTTAGAAAAGCTCTCAAGCATCGTAAAATACTTTTCTCTTCATAAAATAAATGGCTTATGATACTTCCATTTCCCGATATTCATCATTTATGAAGGATGGATGAGGCTAGATATTAGCTCCTGGCCTCCAACCATGGACAAGCAGACAGACATTGTCTTATAGATCAGCCCGTCCTCCTAAGGTTTCCCATCGTCAAGAAACGGTCAGTTTAAAATGTCCTCTCCTAACCTACCTGAGGACCCAAACTAGGGAACTGGACAGTTCGTCACTTTTGCGAGCGGCTTCCATTTTTATATACGAAACTTTTTAGTCGTATGTAACGCATAAGATCGAAATGCGACGTTCTTTATAAAAGGACAGGTTGTATAGATATAGAAGATTATTTTTTATAAGAGATTTGTAATAGTTCATCGAAGATAAACCGTAATGATCATATAAACAATATTTATGCTCAATATCTTTTTATTATTTTACAAATTTAGTCACAGTAAACAAATACAAGGCTCAGCTGACAACAGCTGGTGTTCAGCCATAATATCCGTAGCCACCATAACCTCCATATCCTCTGCCGAAGCCTCCAAAGCCACCGAAGCCCCGCCCGAAGCCTCCTAAGCCTCCAAAGCCGCCTAGGTAACCTGGATTAGCTTCAGGCTCAGCAGCTGGATCAGCGCTCCTCTTTCCACGATAGAAGCCTCCGTATCCTCCATAACCTCCGTATCCTCCATATCCTAACCCGAAGCCACGACCGAAACCTCCAAAGCCTCCCAAGCCACCAAAGTAACCGGGCTCAGCCTCAGGGGCAGGAGCAGCGCTTGTGTCCACCAAGCAGAAGGCGGCCAGGGCGGCAACAATGATCTGTTAAAAAAACAAAAAACTTAGTTTACTTTCCAAACATTATGAATAAATGAAACGTACCTACACTAAGCCAGTAAAGGTTGCATAAAACTTTACACCAGAATAAAACAAATTTGGACATATAAACAATCACCTGTAATAGTGTTATATATAGAATGTGCTAAAGGGACGTGTACATATGCTGCTATTGAAACAGTCCTTGTCAGGCCTCAGAAGGAGGCATGGTCAGTGACCGGGCCGGTTGGAACTTGAACCAGAAACAACCGCAAGGTAGTCTATTAACAACGATATTAGACAGGTAAGGCCAAAATAGATGTTAATGTCAAGTTATAAACAGCAAACTGCTGAGTATGAGAGACTAAGAGAGCCAGAAGGTGTCACTCACCAGGGTCTTCATGGTTCAGGAGTGTCAGTGTTGACTGTGGCAGCTGGAGGCGGGGTGGCCTTATATACCACACAGGGGCGGGGCCGCCCAAACCCTCTCAGTGTTCCTTTATATACAAGGTCACACGGAACATTTTTAATCTTCAGTTGTAAACCTTGTGGGGCGTAGGAGCCTGGAACTGCCGGCCGCAAGAGCGGGAGACGGGGTCGATGGTTCGCGGGTTCTACGGACCATGTGAATGAAATTTTATTATCCACGTTAATAAAAATATTATCAATTGACAGACATTTTCTCCGACTCTATTACGGGGAGTAGCCAGCATTGACCCAGTCTGTCGTCTATCTTCTCTCTCTATCCTTATCTATCTATCTATCTATCTATCCATCTATCTATCTATCTATCCATCTATTTATTTATCTATCTATCTATATATCTATTTATCTATCTATTTTTCTATCTCTATATATATTTTTTTTCCTGTTTATTTATTTTTGTATTTATCTGTCTATTGAGCGATATTTCAATCTATCTCTCTGTCTACGTAACTATCAATCAATCAATCAATCAATCAATCAATCAATCTATCTATCTATCTCTATCTATCTATCTATCTATCGATCGATCGATCTATCTATCTATCTATATATATATATATATATATATATATATATATATATATATATATATATATATATATATATATATATATATATATGTATATATTTATATAAATATATATATATATATATATATATATATATATATATATATATATATATGTAAATGCACACACACACACACTAGGTAGGGATACACCTGCATTGCCATTACCCGGGTCTGTCTGTCTGTCTGCCTCGCATCTGTTCATCTATCAATTCTTCCATCTATCTCTTTAATTGTTTATTCATATATCCATCCATTTATTCATCCATCTTCCTATCATCAATATTGCAATCCATCCATCTATCCGTCCATCCATCTATCAATCCATCTATATTTCTATCCATCCATCAATTTATCCATCTACATTTAATTATCCATCCATCAGTTTATCACTCTACATTCAATTATCTGTTCATCTATTTATTTGTCTATATTCATTTATCCATCCATCTATGTATCAAACTATCTATCTTTCTATGCATCTATCTATTCATCCAACTTTCTATTTCTTCATGTATCCGTCCAACCATACATCAATATATTTATCTATCCTTCCATCTAGCTTTCCATTCATCTATCAATCCATCCCTCTATCAATCAATTTTCACACCTATTTATCTGTCTATCTATCCATCCAGCTAAAACTCAGTTAATCCATCTATCCATATATCTACTCCTAAATCTATTCATTTTCTCCTCTTGACCCCCCTCACGCCATCTCCTTGCACCCCCCCCCCCCATTCTCCCCTCTATCTCCCTTTCTCTCCCTCTCCCCTTCCACCTCCCTCTCTCCCTCTCCCTGTTTCCCCGAATATTTTGAAGGATATTTTTCTACTAATTTTTGTTTTCAAAATGTTCTTAGGTATTGTGGCAGGCAGTTCCAAAAAATCCTCGTGGGGGTCTGAATGTGACCCTGGCATGCTGTTCTCTTTTGAATTATGGCGACCCCGACTAGCCAATATTCATCATGTACCCCAGACCATTACCTCTGTTTATTTGGATGAAGCTAGGCCCAAGCTTCTCGCCTCCATCTATGAACAGACAAACAGACAGACAGACAGAGACATTCTGCCTTATATTTACAGATATGAATATTATATTTATTTTATTAATTTTGAACTAAATAACTCGATCAACAACCCGAGTCTATGTTGTTGTGACTTAGAAAAGCTCTCAAGCATCGTAAAATACTTTTCTCTTCATAAAATAAATGGCTTATGATACTTCCATTTCCCGATATTCATCATTTATGAAGGATGGATGAGGCTAGATATTAGCTCCTGGCCTCCAACCATGGACAAGCAGACAGACATTGTCTTATAGATTAGCCCGTCCTCCTAAGGTTTCCCATCGTCAAGAAACGGTCAGTTTAAAATGTCCTCTCCTAACCTACCTGAGGACCCAAACTAGGGAAATGGACAGTTCGTCACTTTTGCGAGCGGCTTCCATTTTTATATACGAAAATTTTTAGTCGTATGTAACGCATAAGATCGAAATGCGACGTTCTTTATAAAAGGACAGGTTGTATAGATATAGAAGATTATTTTTTATAAGAGATTTGTAATAGTTCATCGAAGATAAACCGTAATGATCATATAAACAATATTTATGCTCAATATCTTTTTATTATTTTACAAATTTAGTCACAGTAAACAAATAGAAGGCTCAGCTGACAACAGCTGGTGTTCAGCCATAATATCCGTAGCCACCATAACCTCCATATCCTCTGCCGAAGCCTCCAAAGCCACCGAAGCCCCGCCCGAAGCCTCCTAAGCCTCCAAAGCCGCCTAGGTAACCTGGATTAGCTTCAGGCTCAGCAGCTGGATCAGCGCTCCTCTTTCCACGATAGAAGCCTCCGTATCCTCCATAACCTCCGTATCCTCCATATCCTAACCCGAAGCCACGACCGAAACCTCCAAAGCCTCCCAAGCCACCAAAGTAACCGGGCTCAGCCTCTGGGGCAGGAGCAGCGCTTGTGTCCACCAAGCAGAAGGCGGCCAGGGCGGCAACAATGATCTGTTAAAAAAAACAAAAAACTTAGTTTACTTTCTAAACATTATGAATAAATGAAACGTACCTACACTAAGCCAGTAAAGGTTGCATAAAACTTTACACCAGAATAAAACAAATTAGGACATATAAACAATCACCTGTAATAGTGTTATATATAGAATGTGCTAAAGGGACATATACATATGCTGCTATTGAACCATAGTTATTATCAGGTCTCAGAAGGAGGCCTGGTCAGAGACCGAACCGCTTTGACCCCAGGAACAACCGTAAGGTAGTCTATCAACAAAGATATTAGACAGGTAAGGCTAAAATAGATGTTAATGTCAAGTTATAAACAGCAAACTGCTGAGTATGAGAGACTAAGAGAGCCAGAAGGTGTCACTCACCAGGGTCTTCATGGTTCAGGAGTGTCAGTGTTGACTGTGGCAGCTGGAGGCGGCGTGGCCTTATATACCACACAGGGGCGTGGCCGCCCAAACCCTCTCAGTGTTCCTTTATATACAAGGTCACGCTTAACTTTTTTAATCTTCAGTTGTAAACCTTGTAGGGCGTAGGAGCCTGGAACTGCCGGCCCCAAGAGCAGGAGACGGGGTCGATGGTTCGCGGGTTCTACGGACCATGTGAATGAAATTTTATTATCCACGTTAATAAAAATATTATGAATTGACAGACATTCTCTCCGAATCTATTACGGGGAGTAGCCAGCATTGACCCAGTCTGTCGTCTATCTTCTCTCTCTATCCTTATCTATCTATCTATCTATCTATCTATCTATCTATCTATCTATCTATCTATCTATCTATCTATCTATCTATCTATCCATCTATTTATTTATCTATATATCTATTTATCTATCTATTTTTCTATCTCTATATAAATTTTTTTTCTGTTTATTTATTTTTGTATTTATCTGTCTATCTAGCGATATTTCAATCTATCTCTGTCTGTCTACGTAACTATCAATCAATCAATCATCAATCAATCAACCAATCTATCTATCTATCTCTATCTATCTATCGATCGATCGATCTATCTATATATATATATATATATATATATATATATATATATATATATATATATATATATATATATATCTATTCACAACTTAACTCCCTCATCCCTGTCCCTTTGGTCTTCCCCTCCCTCCCTCCGCTTCCTTCCTATTTGCCCCCTGCTTACCCCATCCCCTCAAGGAGTACTGAAACTCTCTCTCAGTATCTATCAGATTCCTGTTCTTTTTCAGTTTTCCTTCTACTATTATTCTTCCTTTTTCATCAGATAAAATTGTATCACAGACCATTTCCCTCTGGAAATTTGGGTGAGACTAGCAACAGGCGTCAGGCTTCGAACTTTGAATAGGCTGATCGACAAATATATATTTATATATATATATATATATATATATATATATATATATATATATATATATATATATATATATATATATATATATATATATATATATATGTGTGTGTGTAAATGCACACACACACACACTAGGTAGGGATACACCTGCATTGCCATTACCCGGGTCTGTGTGTCTGTCTGCCTCGCATCTGTTCATCTATCAATTCTTCCATCTATCTCTTTAATTGTTTATTCATATATCCATCCATTTATTCATCCATCTTCCTATCATCAATATAGCAATCCATCCATCTATCCGTCCATCCATCTATCAATCCATCTATATTTCTATCCATCCATCAATTTATCCATCTACATTTAATTATCCATCCATCAGTTTATCACTCTACATTCAATTATCTGTTCATCTATTTATTTGTCTATATTCATTTATCCATCCATCTATGTATCAAACCATCTATCTTTCTATGCATCTATCTATTCATCCAACTTTCTATTTCTGCATGTATCCGTCCAACCATACATCAATATATTTATCTATCCATCCATCTATTTTTCCATTCATCTATCAATCCATCCCTCTATCAATCAATTTTCACACCTATTTATCTGTCTATCCATCCATCCAGCTAAACCTCAATTAATCCATCTATCCATATATCTACTCCTAAATCTATTCATTTTCTCCCCTTGACCCCCCCTCACCCCATCTCCTTGCACCCCCCCCCCCGGTCTCCCCTCTATCTCCCTTTCCCTCCCTCTCCCCTTCCACCTCCCTTCCTCTCTCCCTCTCCCTGTTTCCCCGAATATTTTGAAGGATATTTTTCTACTAATTTTTGTTTTCAAAATATTCTTAGGTATTGTGGCAGGCAGTTCCAAAAAATCCTCGTGGGGGTCTGAATGTGACCCTGGCATGCTGTTCTCTTTTGAATTATGGCGACCCCGACTAGCCAATATTCATCATGTATCCCAGACCATTACCTCTGTTTATTTGGATGAAGCTAGGCCCAAGCTTCTCGCCTCCATCTTTGAACAGACAAACAGACAGACAGACAGAGACATTCTGTCTTATAGGTACAGATGTGAATATTATATTTATTTTATTAATTTTGAACTAAATAACTCGATCAACAACCCGAGTCTATGTTGTTGTAACTTAGAAAAGCTCTCAAGCATCGTAAAATACTTTTCTCTTCATAAAATAAATGGCTTATGATACTTCCATTTCCCAATATTCATCATTTATGAAGGATGGATGAGGCTAGATATTAGCTCCTGGCCTCCAACCATGGACAAGCAGACAGACATTGTCTTATAGATCAGCCCGTCCTCCTAAGGTTTCCCATCGACAAGAAACGGTCAGTTTAAAATGTCCTCTCCTAACCTACCTGAGAACCCAAACTAGGGAACTGGACAGTTCGTCACTTTTGCGAGTGGCTTCAATTTTATATACGAAAATTTTTAGTCGTATGTAACGCATAAGATCGAAATGCGACGTTCTTTATAAAAGGACAGGTTGTATAGATATAGAAGATTATTTTTTATAAGAGATTTGTAATAGTTCCTCGAAGATAAACCGTAATGATCATATAAACAATATTTATGCTCAATATCTTTTTATTATTTTAAAAATTTAGTCACAGTAAGCAAATAGAAGGCTCAGCTGACAACAGCTGGTGTTCAGCCATAATATCCGTAGCCACCATAACCTCCATATCCTCTGCCGAAGCCTCCAAAGCCACCGAAGCCCCGCCCGAAGCCTCCTAAGCCTCCAAAGCCGCCTAGGTAACCTGGATTAGCTTCAGGCTCAGCAGCTGGATCAGCGCTCCTCTTTCCACGATAGAAGCCTCCGTATCCTCCATATCCTAACCCGAAGCCACGACCGAAACCTCCAAAGCCTCCGAAGCCACTAAAGTAACCGGGCTCAGCCTCTGGGGCAGGAGCAGCGCTTGTGTCCACCAAGCAGAAGGCGGCCAGGGCGGCAACAATGATCTGTTAAAAAAACAAAAAACTTAGTTTACTTTCTAAACATTATGAATAAATGAAACGTACCTACACTAAGCCAGTAAAGGTTGCATAAAACTTTACACCAGAATAAAACAAATTAGGACATATAAACAATCACCTGTAATAGTGTTATATATAGAATGTGCTAAAGGGACATATACATATGCTGCTATTGAACCATAGTTATTATCAGGTCTCAGAAGGAGGCCTGGTCAGAGACCGAACCGCTTTGACCCCAGGAACAACCGTAAAGTAGTCTATCAACAAAGATATTAGACAGGTAAGGCCAAAATAGATGTTAATGTCAAGCTATAAACAGCAAACTGCTGAGTATGAGAGACTAAGAGAGCCAGAAGGTGTCACTCACCAGGGTCTTCATGGTTCAGGGGTGTCAGTGTTGACTGTGGCAGCTGGAGGCAGCGTGGCCTTATATACCACACAGGGGCGTGGCCGCCCAAACCCTCTCAGTGTTCCTATGTATACAAGGTCACACGGAACTTTTTTAATCTTCAGTTGTAAACCTTGTGGGGCGTAGGAGCCTGGAACTGCCGGCCCCAAGAGCGGGACACGGGGTCGATGGTTCGCGGGTTCTACGGACCATGTGAATGAAATTTTATTATCCACGTTAATAAAAATATTATGAATTGACAGACATTCTCTCCGAATCTATTACGGGGAGTAGCCAGCATTGACCCAGTGTGTCGTCTATCTTCTCTCTCTATCCTTATCTATCTATCTATCTATCTATCTATCTATCTATCTATCTATCTATCTATCTATCTATCTATCTATCTATCTATCTATCTATCAATCTCTCTATCTATCTATCTATCTATTTTTATATTTTTTGTCTATTTTATTTTGTATTTATCTGTCTATCTAGCGATATTTACATCTGTCATTGTCTGTGTCTACGTATCAATCAACCAATCAATCAATCAATCAATCAATCAATCAATCAATCTATCTATCTATCTATCTATTTATCTATCTATCTATCTATCTATCTATCTATCTATCTATCTATCTATCTATCTATCTATCTATCTATCTATCTATCTATCTATCTATCTATCTATCTATCTAACTATCATCTATCTATCTGCATCTCTATCTATTCACAACTTAACTCCCTCATCCCCATCCCTTTTGTCTTCCCCTCCCTGCCTCCGCTTCCTTCCTATTTGCCCCCTGCTTTCCCCATCCCCTCAAGGAGTACTGAACCTCTCTCTCAGTATCTATCAGATTCCTGTTCTTTTTCAGTTTTCCTTCTACTATTATTCTTCCTTTTTTCATCAGATAAAATTGTATCACAGACCATTCCCATCTGGAAATTTGGGTGAGACTAGCAACAGGCGTCAGGCTTCGAACTTTGAATAGGCTGACAGACAAATATATATATATATATATATATATATATATATATATATATATATATATATATATATATATATATATATATATATATATATGTGTGTGTGTAAATGCACACACACACACACTAGGTAGGGATACACCTGCATTGCCATTACCCGGGTCTGTCTGTCTGTCTGCCTCGCATCTGTTCATCTATCAATTCTTCCATCTATCTCTTTAATTGTTTATTCATATATCCATCCATTTATTCATCCATCTTCCTATCATCAATATAGCAATCCATCCATCTATCCGTCCATCCATCTATCAATCCATCTATATTTCTATCCATCCATCAATTTATCCATCTACATTTAATTATCCATCCATCAGTTTATCACTCTACATTCAATTATCTGTTCATCTATTTATTTGTCTATATTCATTTATCCATCCATCTATGTATCAAACTATCTATCTTTCTATGCATCTATCTATTCATCCAACTTTCTATTTCTTCATGTATCCGTCCAACCATACATCAATATATTTATCTATCCATCCATCTATTTTTCCATTCATCTATCAATCCATCCCTCTATCAATCAATTTTCACACCTATTTATCTGTCTATCCATCCATCCAGCTAAACCTCAATTAATCCATCTATCCATATATCTACTCCTAAATCTATTCATTTTCTCCCCTTGACCCCCCTCACGCCATCTCCTTGCACCCCACCCCCCGTTCTCCCCTCTATCTCCCTTTCTCTCCCTCTCCCCTTCCACCTCCCTTCCTCTCTCCCTCTCCCTGTTTCCCCGAATATTTTGAAGGATATTTTTCTACTAATTTTTGTTTTCAAAATATTCTTAGGTATTGTGGCAGGCAGTTCCAAAAAATCCTCGGGGGGGTCTGAATGTGACCCTGGCATGCTGTTCTCTTTTGAATTATGGCGACCCCGACTAGCCAATATTCATCATGTATCCCAGACCATTACCTCTGTTTATTTGGATGAAGCTAGGCCCAAGCTTCTCGCCTCCATCTATGAACAGACAGACAGACAGAGACATTCTGTCTTATTTTTACAGATATGAATATTATATTTATTTTATTAATTTTGAACTAAATAACTCGATCAACAACCCGAGTCTATGTTGTTGTGACTTAGAAAAGCTCTCAAGCATCGTAAAATACTTTTTTCTTCATAACAGAAATGGCTTATGATACTTCCATTTCCCGATATTCATCATTTATGAAGGATGGATGAGGCTAGTTATTAGCTCCTGGCCTCCAACCATGGACAAGCAGACAGACATTGTCTTATAGATCAACCCGTCCTCCTAAGGTTTCCCATCGTCAAGAAACGGTCAGTTTAAAATGTCCTCTCCTAACCTACCTGAGGACCCAAACTAGGGAACTGGACAGTTCGTCACTTTTGCGAGCGGCTTCCATTTTTATATACGAAAATTTTTGGTCGTATGTAACGCATAAGATCGAAATGCGACGTTCTTTATAAGAGGACAGGTTGTATAGATATAGAAGATTATTTTTTATAAGAGATTTGTAATAGTTCATCGAAGATAAACTGTAATCATGATATAAACAATGTTTATGCTCGATATGTTTTTATTATTGTATATATTTAGTCACAGTAAACAAATAGAAGGCTCAGCTGACAACAGCTGGTGTTCAACCATAATATCCATAGCCTCCATAACCTCCATATCCTCTGCCGAAGCCTCCAAAGCCACCGAAGCCCCGCCCGAAGCCTCCTAAGCCTCCAAAGCCGCCGAGGTAACCTGGATTAGCTTCAGGCTCAGCAGCTGGATCAGCGCTCCTCTTTCCACGATAGAAGCCTCCGTATCCTCCATAGCCTCCGTATCCTCCATATCCTAACCCGAAGCCACGACCGAAACCTCCAAAGCCTCCGAAGCCACCAAAGTAACCGGGCTCAGCCTCTGGGGCAGGAGCAGCGCTTGTGTCCACCAAGCAGAAGGCGGCCAGGGCGGCAACAATGATCTGTTAAAAAAACAAAAAAACTTAGTTTACTTTCTAAACATTATGAATAAATGAAACGTACCTACACTAAGCCAGTAAAGGTTGCATAAAACTTTACACCAGAATAAAACAAATTAGGACA
Source organism: Procambarus clarkii (assembly GCF_040958095.1). Classification (NCBI taxonomy): domain Eukaryota; kingdom Metazoa; phylum Arthropoda; class Malacostraca; order Decapoda; family Cambaridae; genus Procambarus; species Procambarus clarkii. The sequence goes on from NC_091229.1 coordinate 17,201,831, forward strand.
TATAAACAATCACCTGTACTAGTGTTATATATAGAATGTGCTAAAGGGACGTAAACATATGCTGCTAATGAACCTTAGTTATTATCAGGTCTCAGAAGGAGGCCTGGTCAGAAACCGAACCGCTTTGACCCCAGGAACAACCGTAAGGTAGTCTATCAACAAAGATATTAGACAGGTAAGGCCAAAATAGATATTAATGTCAAGCTATAAACAGCAAACTGCTGAGTATGAGAGACTAAGAGAGCCAGAAGGTGTCACTCACCAGGGTCTTCATGGTTCAGGAGTGTCAGTGTTGACTGTGGCAGCTGGAGGCAGCGTGGCCTTATATACCAAACAGGGGCGGGGCCACCCAAACCCTCTCAGTGTTCCTTTATATACAAGGTCACACGGAACTTTTTTAATCTTCAGTTGTAAACCTTGTAGGGCGTAGGAGCCTGGAACTGCCGGCCCCAAGAGCGGGAGACGGGGTCGATGGTTCGCGGGTTCTACGGACCATATGAATGAAATTTTATTATCCACGTTAATAAAAATATTATGAATTGACAGACATTTTCTCCGAATCTACTTTGGGGAGTAGTACCCAGCATTGACCCAGTCTGTCGTCTGTCTTCTCTCTCTATCCTTATCTATCTATCTATTTATCTATCTATCCATCTATCTATCTATCTATCTATCTATCTATCTATCTATATATCTATCTATCTATCTATCTATCTATCTATCTATCTATCTATCATCAATCTATCTATCTATCTATCTATCTATCTTTCTTTTTTTCTATCTCTATTTTTATATTTTTGTCTATTTATTTTTGTATTTATCTCTCTATCTAAGATATTTCCATCTATCTCTGTCTGTCTGTCTACATAACAATCAGTCAATCAATCTATCTACCTATCTATCTATTTATCATCTAACTATCTGAATCTCTATCTATTCACAACTTAACTCCCTCATCCCTGTCCCTTTGGTCTTCCCCTCCCTGCCTCCGCTTCCTTCCTATTTGCCCCCTGCTTCCCCCATCCCCTCAAGGAGTACTGAAACTCTCTCTCAGTATCTATCAGATTCCTGTTCTTTTTCAGTTTTCCTTCTACTATTATTCTTCCTTTTTTCACCAGATAAAATTGTATCACAGACCATTCCCCTTTGGAAATTTGGGTGAGACTAGCAACAGGCTTCCAACTTTGGACAGGCAGACAAACAAAAAAAAATATATATGTATATTTAAATATATATATATATATATATATATATATATATATATATATATATATATATATATATATATATATATGTATATATATATATATATATATATATATATATATATATATATATATATGTGTGTGTACTCACCTATATGTGCTTGCAGGATCGAGCATTGACTCTTGGATCCCGCCTTTCGAGCATCGGTTGTTTACAGCAATGACTCCTGTCCCATTTCCCTATCATACCTGGTTTTAAAATTATGAATAGTATTTGCTTCCACAACCTGTTCCTGAAGTGCATTCCATTTCCCCACTACTCTCACGCTAAAAGAAAACTTCCTTACATCTCTGTGACTCATCTGAGTTTCAAGCTTCCATCCATGTCCTCTCGTTCTGTTACTATTCCGTGTGAACATTTCGTCTATGTCCACTCTGTCAATTCCTCTGAGTATCTTATACGTTCCTATCATGTCCCCCCTCTCCCTTCTTCTTTCTAGTGTCGTAAGGCACAGTTCCCTCAGGCGCTCTTCATACCCCATCCCTCGTAGCTCTGGGACGAGTCTCGTTGCAAACCTCTGAACCTTTTCCAGTTTCATTATATGCTTCTTCAGATGGGGACTCCATGATGAGGCGGCATACTCTAAGACTGGCCTTACGTAGGCAGTGTAAAGCGCCCTAAATGCCTCCTTACTTAGGTTTCTGAATGATGTTCTAACTTTTGCCAGTGTAGAGTACGCTGCTGTCGTTATCCTATTAATATGTGCCTCAGGAGATAGATTAGGTGTTACGTCCACCCCCAGGTCTCTTTCACGCGTCGTTACAGGTAGGCTGTTCCCCTTCATTGTGTACTGTCCCTTTGGTCTCCTATCTCCTAGTCCCATTTCCATAACTTTACATTTGCTCGTGTTGAATTCTAGTAGCCATTTCTCTGACCATCTCTGCAATCTGTTCAGGTCCTCTTGGAGGATCCTGCAATCCTCATCTGTCACAACTCTTCTCATCAACTTTGCATCATCCGCAAACATCGACATGTAGGACTCTACGCCTGTAAACATGTCGTTAACATACACAAGAAATAGAATTGGTCCCAGCACCGATCCTTGTGGTACTCCACTTGTTACTGTTCGCCAGTCCGACTTCTCGCCCCTTACCGTAACTCTTTGGCTCCTTCCTGTTAGGTAGTTCCTTATCCATTCTAGGACCTTTCCCCCCACCCCCGCCTGCCTCTCGAGCTTGAACAGCAGTCTCATGTGCGGTACTGTATCAAAGGCTTTTTGGCAGTCCAGAAATATGCAGTCTGCCCAACCATCTCTGTCCTGTCTTATCCTCGTTATTTTATCATAGAATTCCAGAAGGTTTGTTAGGCACGATTTCCCTGTCCAGAACCCATGTTGATGTTTGTTCACAAACCTAATGTTCTCCAGGTGTGCAACCAGTCGTAGCCTAATTATTCTTTCCAGTATTTTACAGGGGATGCTTGTCAGTGATACAGGTCTGTAGTTAAGTGCCTCCTCCCTATCTCCTTTCTTGAAGATCGGCACGACATTTGCCTTCTTCCAGCAACTGGGCAATTCTCCTGACATAAGTGACTCATTAAAGATCATTGCCAGAGGCACGCTGAGGGCCTGTGCTGCTTCTTTTAGTATCCACGGTGATACTTTGTCTGGTCCAACTGCTTTAGTTGCATCTAGAGTTGTCAACTGTTTCATTACCTCCTCTGCTGTCACCTCTATATCTGATAGTCTTTCATCTAGGGTAACCCCTTCCAACAATGGGAGCTGCTCAGGCTCGGTAGTGAACACTCCATGGAAACTGGCATTCAGTGCCTCGCAGATTTCCTTGTCACTTTCAGTATATGCCCCCTCTGTCTTCCTTAGTCTTGTCACTTGGTCGTTCACCGACATTTTTCTTCTTATATGACTGTGTAGTAACTTAGGTTGTTTTTTCGCTTTGATTGCAATATCGTTCTCATAGTCCCTTTCCGATGTTCGTCTTATGTTAATGTAATCGTTCCTAGCTCTGTTGTATCTGCTTCTGTTGTCCTCTGTTCTTTGTCTTCTGTACTTCCTCCACTCCCGCCTGCTGGCCATTTTTGCTTCCTGACACTGTCTATTAAACCATGGGTTATTATATTCCTTCTTATTTTTTCCCTTTACCGTTGGTATAAATCTCTCTTCGGCCTCCTGGCATTTCTGTATGACTAGGTCCATCATATCTTGGACTGTTTTTCCTCTAATTTCTTCCTCCCACTGCACTTCACCCAGATAGTCCCTTATCCTCATATAGTCCCCTTTCCTGTAGTCAGCTCTCCTTTCCCAGATCTCTTGTCCCATGGTCATAATTTTGAATTCCATCATGTAGTCAAAGACTAGGACACAATGGTCACTGGCCCCTAGAGGTATTTCATGCTCTAAATTCTCGATATCTTCTACGTTCTGGGTGAAAATCAGGTCTAATAGGCTCGGTGCATCTCCTCCTCTTTCCCTTGTGTCTTCCTTCACATGTTGTGTCAGGAAATTCCTGTCTATAACATCTACTAATTTTGCTCCCCACGTTTCATCCCCTCCATGGGGATTCCTTGATTCCCAATTTATCTCTCCATGATTTAGGTCCCCCATGATCAGCAGCTTCGCTCTCATTCTGTGGGCTAGTGTTGCTGCCTTCTGCAGTTCATCAATACATGCTTTGTTGTTGTCATCATACTCCTGCCTGGGTCTTCTACTGTTTGGTGGGGGATTGTAGATTACCATGATCACAATCTTCCTCCCATCTACTGTCAGAGTTCCATGTATGAAGCTTGTGCACTCATTGGTAACTCGATTTCCCAGGTCTTCAAACTTCCATTTCCGCTTTATTAGGAGTGCTACTCCCCCTCCCTGTCTCTGTGTCCTCTCTTTTCGTATCACCTGGTACCCTTCAGGAAAGATAGCATCTGAGATCATGTCATTAATTTTAGTTTCCACAATTGCAACTATGTCAGGATCTGCTTCACTCACTCTTTCTTTTATCTCTTCTGCTTTATTAGATACCCCATCAGCATTGGTGTACCAAACCTTGAGATTCTTCATGGAAACTCTTGTACCAGAGTTCTCCCTTTCTCTGGGGGTCTGGGGGGATCTGGGGGATGTCTGGGGGGTGACTGGGGGCAGAGGGGATCTGGGGGATCTGGGGGGTGTCTGGGGGATGACTGGGGGCGGGGAGGGTCCGGGGGATGTCCGGGGGGATCCAGGGGGTGTCTGGGGGGGTCCGGGGGGTGTATGGGGGGTGAAAGAGTTCAGGAGGGGTGCTTGGGGGGCTACTGGGGGCTGGGCTTCTAGGAAGGTAGGTAGGAGGGTCTGGGGTAGGGCCTGGGTAGGTAGGTCTGGAGTAGGAAGGGCATACTGGGTCTGAAGATTAGGGAGGGCATAGAGGGGTTGGGAGATGGCGTAAGGTTGGGAGACAGATAGAGGTTGAGAGGTTGGGAGGGGGATGGATAGAGGGGGTGGGGGGGACCTCCCACCTCCCTCGCAAGGGTGGGGGGTCACATGGAAGGAGAGGGGATGAGGAGGGGTGAGGGCAGGGTAGGCTTTGGGTGTTGAGGGGATGAGGTCTGGGTGGGTTCTTGGGGTTGAGGGGATGAGGTCTGGATGGGATTTGGGGGTTGAGGAGATGAGAGCTGGGTGGGTTTTGGGGGTTGAGGGGACGAGGGCTGGACGGGTTTTGGGGGTTGAGGTGATGAGGGGGTCCTTGGAATGTGGGATGAATTTGACTCCAGTGGGGTCAGAGGGGTCAAGGGATGTGCTGGGGAGATAAGCAGGGGCGGCTGATTTGGGAAAGGGGTGACCTGAGAAGCACGTGTGAGCTGGTTAGCATGGGGTGGATTAGCACTGGGGTGTGTAGCTGCGCTCAAATGGGAAGAGTCGTATTGTTGTTTGCTTGCTCTGTGGGCAATCTGTTCCTCCTTCGTCATGAATTTGTCAATAAATACGTTGTAGTAATTTTCGCTACCTCTGAGTAGGTGTTTGTGATGTACCTCTGAGTAGGTGTGTGTGTGTGTGTGTGTGTGTGTGTGTGTGTTGTTGAATGTGACCGAAAAGGTAAGATTAATAATTCTAACACGACTCTTCTCAATATTTCTTATGTTTTTCTTCATTGTCGGTGGTAATAAAAATATTATATAAAAATATTCACCTATTCATCCATCCATCTATCTATCATGTATATTGCAATCTATCCATCTGTCCATCCATCTATCCATCCATCTATTCGTCCATTTATCTATCCATCTACATTTCTATCCATCCGTCAATTTATCCATCTACATTCAATTATCTGTCCATCTATTTATCCGTCTATATTTATTTATTTATCCATCTATCTTTCAAGCCATCTATCTTTCTGTGCATCTATCCATTTAACCTTCTTTCTATCTCCCCATCTATCTATCCAACCTTATATCCATCTATTTACCTATCTATCCGTCTATCTATCCATCTATCTTTCCATCCATCTATCTTTCCATCCATCTATCTATTCATCCCTCTATCCATTTTCACATCTATCTGTCTGTCTATCCATCCATCCAGCTAACCCTCTATCAATCTATCTATCCATACATCTACTCATATATCAATCCATTTTCTCCCCCTTGACCCCCTCGCCCCATCCTTTTGCCCCCCTCCACCCCATTCTCCCTTCTATCTCCCTTCCTCTTCTTCTTCCTATTTCCCCGAATATTTTGAGGAAAAAATATTATTGTTCTACTTTTTTTTTCAAAATATTCTTAGGTATAGTGGCAAGCAGTGCCAAAAATCCTCGTGGGGGTCTAAATGTGACCCTGACACGCTGTTCTCTCTGGAATTATGGCGACCCCGACTTGCCTATGTTCATTCTGTACCCCAGACCATACCCCAGTTTATTTGGATGAAGCTAGGCCCAAGCTTCTCGCCTCCAGCTTTGAACACACAGACAGACAGACAGACAGACATTCTGTCTTATAGTTATAGGTAAAGCCCCAAAATCATCTCAAGATAACCTCAAGATAGGTATAGATATGAATATTATATTTATTTTATTAATTTTGAACTAAATAACTCGTTGAACAGTCCGAGTCTGATGTTGACCTAGAAAACCTCCCAAACATCGTAAAAAACATTTATCTCCATAATATCATATAACAAAAACATGAACAAGAAATAGAGTGGACTCAAATTTTGAAGGTTACAGGCAAGATTTGGTCACGCTACTTCCTGACCCGGCTGACCCGGCTGACCCGGCTGACCCGGCTGACCCGGCTGACCCAGCTGACCCCACAAAACAAAAGAAACTTGGAACTCACCAAGGACACAGTATATATTATGAATATCCTTCATGACTTTATACCAACTTTATCTCAATTCCCTGAACACTTGTGGCATTTTATGACATATTTCAGTACATAATTCTCTGGACTAGTTAACAGTAGCCAGTATTAGTGTCTTCCATATTAGTTAATATCATCTGGCATTAGTATTTTCCGTACTAGCGTACTAGAATTTTATGACCCAGCATTAAGCAAGACAGAGAAGGATGGCCAGACTGCATTTTCTTGAACTGACAGAAAGCTATTGACACAGTACCCAATAAGAGACTGTCTCATAAGTTGGAAAAACAAGCAGGAGTAAGTGGTAGGGTGCTCCAATGGATAAGTGAGTACTTAAACAGCAGGAAGCAGAGAGTTACGGTGAGGGGTGAGACCTCAGACTGGCGTGATGTCACCAGCAGAGTCCCACGAGGTTCAGTACTCGGACCTATCTTGTTTCTAATATACAGAAGGTATAGACGCATTCCTGTCAATGTTTGCTGATGATAATAAAATTATGAGAAGGATTAGGACAGAGGAAAACAGCAAGAGGCTACTGGATGACCTGGGCAGACTTAAGGAATTGTCCAACAAATGGCTACTAGTCTTTAACTCTAGCAATTATAAAGTGATGAAGATAAGCGTAGGGAGCAGGAGGCCAAACTCAAGGTACCAGCTGGGAGAGTAAATCCTTCAGGAGTCTGGACGAGAGAAAGATCTGGGGGTTGATATTTCACCAGACCTGTTCCCTGAAGCACAACCAGGTGAGAACACACATACAGACATACACACACATTGACTTCCGCTTCCCTGTTTCACATAATGACACGCTTCCGCTCGATTAGTGTGTAAAAGTAGACAGTAGACCACGAAACATTAAACGTGAGGAATGATCAACGTACCAACGACTTCCGTCTGTGAATTGTTTTCCTCTGCCATCAGCACCAGTGAAATATATAGAATTTGATCAATGTTTGGCTGAATTTTTGTCAATATGAGTGATAGGTTATGTAAACTCTATATTCCTCCACTCCTAGCTCTCAAACACTGAACTTCTATCCCAATATATCTCATCTCATAGCCATTAAGCCCTCTTTACCTAGGCCGCTATATCTCTACTCCTAGCACTCGACCATTCTTCTCATAACCCTCTACATATCTGTTCCTATCCCTCAACCTTTCTACACCCAGTACACACCCATTCCATTCCTAGTCCTCAACTATTCCCTATCCCTTGACCACTATATTCCCAGCTTTCTACTTCTGGCCATCAACCTATCTACTCCTTCGCCTTTTTATGATGACCTCAACCATCCTACTCCTAACCCTCAACCACTGTATTCCTAGCCCTCAACCACTATATTCCTAGCCTTCAACTCATAGTCTTACTCCATGGTTCCTCTAAAGACCACCCAAATCTGTACTTCAGTCCACTTAAAGTCCCACGCCAAAACTCAACTCATGACAACCTAAAAGTCCAGTCTTTACCACTCAAAACTTCTAAATTGCTCATCCAACGTTCCACTCATAGCTTCGAAAGATTCATTCCTGAGCACTCATAGTGTTATCCCATGATCACATAATGCTTCGCCTGTCACCTCACTCTTCTCCTCACCACTCATAACCTTCACTCTGGAAGCACATCATCCTCGGTCTACACTCGCCCAAAATGCAGCCAATCCCGAAAATGCATTCATCAATATTAACGTACTGTGTCACCAAAAGCTAAATACCGTATATATTTGTTTAAAGTTTATTTTCGTATGTATATTATCATTTTGTGCTTACTTAGGAAAGGTTAGGATAGCTGTTTTGGTTCCGTTGACAAAGTTCCACTCCTGACCACATAGTTTCACTTCTGACCACATAGAGCTCTACTCCTGACCACATAGAGTTCCGCTCCTGATCACATAGTTTCACTTCTGACCACATGGTGTTCTACTCCTGACTACATAGCGTTCCACTTTTGACATCACAACGTTTCCCTCCAGATCACATGTAGATCCACTCCAGTCTTCATAGAGTTTCGCTCCTGACCAGCAGGAGTGAAACCACATAAAGTTCCACTCCTGACCACATAAAGTTCAACTCCGGGATACATAAAGTTTCACTCCTGATCACATATAGTTCCACTCCTGACCACATAAAGTTCCACTCCTGACCACATAAATGTCCACTCCTAACCACATAAAGTTCCACTCCTGACCACATAAATGTCCACTCCAAACCACATAAAGTTCCACTCCTGACCACATAAATGTCCACTCCTAACCACATAAAGTTCCACTCCTGACCACATAAAGTTCCACTCATGACCACATAAAGTTCAACTCCTGACCTCATAAATTTCCACTTTTGATCACATAAAGTTTCATTACTAACCACAAAAGCTCAATTACTGGTTCCATTAGATGGACTCCATACTAGATTAAGTGCCAAACAAAAAAAATCTAAAGTGTCTCTTCTAAAGCTAAAAGGTAAGTACTATTAGCCAAGCTGAGCGTGGAGGGGTGACCAAGCAATGTCCGTGATCCAGACTAACCGGTTGCTCAAGTCCCACACTCTTGCACTTCGACCCTGATCCACGCACGTTACATCATTTTTGCATTAACTTTAACCAGACATAAATAGACAACAAAGCCCAACCCCGTGACGCAGGTGTAGAGATCACTGGGTTAAGGCAACCGCAGCGTAGAGTCAAGGTGAAAACCGCGAGCCACACCTAACAAATAAGAGTGTTAATACCGTATTCCAAAGTGGTTCTGAGCTTTGTCACTACACCTCGACACAGGCTGCTGAGCCACGCTCCAGGGAGGAAGGGATTTCTTCTGCATTTTATCGCTGTACTAATGAATGTTATTGAATAATGAAGCTCTTAGCTCGTTTTCCTGGTCAAAGGAATTGGCTGAAACTTAAACTGGTCTATTTTAGTGGAAGATTAGTGATTCAGTTTGAATCATGTGGCCAGGAAAGGCAAGCGTAACTCTGGGTGGAGAGGACTTGAGCTTGGAGGGATTTGTCATTAGTCGTGTTGGGAGGTACTCTGGAGTTTCCATTTGGGAGATCAATAGCTGCTTCCGATTGTCAAAACTTGGGTTGTTAAATCAGGAGCTTCATGGGGTCAGGTGGAAAGCATAATATTGTCTGTGGTGAAGTTTTGGGTGTTTCTATAGGAAGCTCTAAGTGTTCAAGTCTTGGAGAAAGTGCTGACAAATATTTTTTTGAGTGTGGCTAGGAGTAGACCAGAAAAAGACTTACAGAGAGAAGAGCGAAATCTTAGGTGGACGGAAGAAGAGATTTAGACTATCATATACAGAATATATAGGAATCTGGTCGGGCCTCATACCGTTGCCTCTCAGGGCCAGTTGTAGATTACATAAATAACAAAAAATACAAGAAAAATGAATACGGAAAAAACGCATAAATATGAGCACAATTATAGTTTCACTGACAAGAGAACCACGACTAACACACATCAAGATCTTAACACTTTGAAAACTCTCATTGAAATGGCAATACATATAAAATTAATTATCTATAACTGGCGAATTGTTCGCTTAAATTTTGAGGAACTGTATCATTTTAGTGGGTTGTGTAGTATCATGTACTGCTGTGTACGTACTTTGATAAAGAATCAAAATATCATAAATAAATAATTTCCTTCGAAAACGTTTTCCAGTACATTGACAGATTCATTCATTTTCAATACATATGAAATAAATTTTGTTTATATTGAACCAAAACTGACATAAAAACATTACCTCGATATAGGAATGTTTTTACAAATTAAGAAATGGACAGTATATCAATTATAAGATATTTAAGATATAAAGTTTAAAGTGAAGAAAAGTTATTATGGAAATTAGAGTAGTGTTTTGATTGCTATATGCTGCACAATAAGAAAATCTCTCCTATGTTTCATGTTTCACAAATGGTAGTTTTCTTAGATAGTGTTATACTAAGTAAATTATTCATTCCAAGGCACTGAAAATGAGAGTGATTGTAACCTTTCCACCACAACCCACTGGATGGAGGGTGGGGAGTGGTGTGCATGACCAGCAAACCAAATCATGAAACTAGCTCACTGCAAATGTAAGTTGCTAAGTTTAGACACTGTACTTGTGGTGATTCTCGAACCCATTGTCGATATATATTCATTGAATCGTACAACTAACTTATCAGGACTAATTTGACAAGCTAAATGAATACCTGGTTTCATTTGCTGAGCTAGTTATAAGCATCAGTAACCTTTCCACTACCGCCTATAGGATGGAGATCGGGTGCACAGTATATAAACTAAACTGACACTCACAAGGGTGTCAGTTTAGTTTTAATAAACATCAAATATGTTTATTAAAACAAACATCATATATGTATTTTAATAAATTTCTATATGGCCAAACATTCCGCTTCCATAACACACTAAATATAAAACTCACAAAGGATCACGTGTGGAGAGCGTAAAAAAGTTCCGTGTGACCTTGAATATATAGGAACACTGAGAGGGTTTGGGTGGCGCTGCCCTGTGTGGTACGGAAGGTCGCGCCGCCTCCAGCTGCCACAGTCAACTCTGACACTCCTGAGCCATGAAGACCCTTGAGAGTTAACACTTTTCGTAGTCTCTAGTCTCCTATGATCAATAATATCCATAGCCTCCTATGATCGGAGGCTGTGGATATTATGGTTGAATCGATACTGTTGTCAACCAACAGACCTATGCCTTTAGAATGAATATAATTTTATAAAATAAGAACAAATACGGAGCTCAAACATCTTCCAATAACTGTTATTATTCATTTTCAATTTGTATATACTGCACACGGTAACATTATAAATATATTTTTTCTTTATAAATAACGACCAGTTGACATCACTGTGTCATGCACAATAATGTAGTTTTTCTAGGTTGTGTCATGTACGGTGAGTTAGCCTTTCATAGACTGAGTCATGCATAAAATGGTAGTATTTCGTAGGTTGTGTCACATTCAATAAAGAAGTCTTTATTACACGGACAAATCACGTTAACGTGATATATCAAAGAAATGTTGTGGTACAGTTCATGTCGTGGTACAGTTGACTAGAGGTCGTCTGGGAACACTGAGTGCATCAGGTTCGAACCCTCATCAAAACTCCTGTGGATTTGTTCTAAGAATTCAATCTTATTCAGTGTCACAAACAATAAATTAGTCTTCCCCCCGGTTGTGCCATTCGCAATAAGAGTCTGTATAAGACAATATTGGTACACCGGAAAGTATTCATTGCAATGCAGTGTGGGGCGATCAGTAAACAATTCACTTAGTGTATACCACCATTAGTGTATAATACCATTTAGCCATAACAACTAACATACACTTGGGTAATGTTGACCTTCCTGGCACTAAGTGAAAAGAGCAAAAACTTTTTTATAGACAACATTGAACATTGGTATAACAAATATGAGTCTGAGATTGTTCGACAGTTTTATGATGACCTCGTGACTATAACCTGAGGCCATTAAAGGTAGTGAGTCACTCCAAACGAAAAGAAGTACCGGCAAGCAGGTCAAAAAGAACCAGTACTATGATGATGCTAGACTGAAAGAACTTAAATCAATTGCTAGACAAACGGGTAAAGCATATCACGCCTTAGAAGTCAGGTTATCTTGAGATGATTTCGGGGCTTTAGTGTCCCCGCGGCCCGGTCCTCGACCAGGCCTCCACCCCCAGGAAGCAGCCCGTGACAGATGACTAACACCCAGGTACCCATTTTACTGCTAGGTAACAGGGGCATAGGGTGAAAGAAACTCTGCCCATTGTTTCTCGCCGGCGCCCGGGATCGAACCCGGGACCACAGGATCACAAGTCCAGCGTGCTGTCCACTCGGCCGACCGGCTCCCTCAAATGTTAGAAACTTAAAATGTTAAAACTGTTTCAGGCCGCGCTTGCAGCGGCAAGGGAGAGAATGACTGAACTGAGACAAAATAAATGGGAAGGTTTTGTTAGTGGACTCTACCTGTAAACTCCCCTGGGCTAAGCCTGGAAAGGCATAAACAAAAGCATTGGTAAAAAATAATAGACAAGTTTCACATCCAAATCCGTTACAGAAAGCCAATCAGTTAATTACAAAATGGGTTCAGGTCTCCAGTTTTGAAATGTTACCAGCTAGCACTAGGGAGAAAATGTAGGCGAAGTCCAAAGACAGAAATGCTCTCATTAATTTCATGTTGAGCAAGCAACATGATGAATGTGATGCTCTCTATACAAATTATGAATTGGATGCAGCCCTCACCAGGAGCAGTAGCACTGCTCCTGGTGAGGACGGTATCACCTATGATATTCTCACACTACTTCAAAGTGAACACGGTAATCCATTGTTAAAATTGTTTAAAGCGAGTTGTCACTGGGCAGCTGCCAGTGACCAGCAGTCCACGGTACCTGTACCAAAGCCTAACCAACCTGATACTTTTCATCCCATCTCACTGACTAGTTGAATGTGTAAAACTTTCGAGAGAATGTGCTTAATAGATTATTGTATAGAGTTAAAGAACACATGTCACCTGATAGTAATGGTTTCACACATGGAAAAAGTGTATCCAACACAACCTTTTTTCTCTGTTCATGCAGATAGAAGGCACAAGTACATAACATTTCTTGATTTAAAAAAATGCCTTTCATATTGCTAATATGGAAGTAATTCTGTATGAATTATCAAGAATGGATATAGGTGGACGATTATTACAATGGATACGGAGAGGCTATCTTATCAACCGGAAGTGCCATTAGAGGAGAACTCTTGGATGAATTTGAAGAAAGCAGAACACTGCAAACTGGAACTAGCAGGTTCATGGTTTATCACAATAAAATGTGTCAAATAAAACATGTGTATGGGGCAAGTAACAAAATCAGCAGACTAACAGACGTTGTCACATCTCAAATAAGACTTGGCTACAAGTAATTCTGGCAGTTCGGCTTGTATAGGAATCTAGATGAAGTAAAGTTCAAAGTGTGTGGACAAAGACAGGGACACACTCGAACACTATATCTTGGACTGTAATAAAATTGAGCCATTTAGAGATACATATAAAGTCACTTTGTATGAAATAGCTAACCATCTTATTACAAGGATAAATATTTGAAATCCTTGCACTGTATCCATTTCGCTTCCAGTAGATAAACGACATACGAGATTAGGAAACAAGTAGTGTTTTGTGAAGACACTATGACTCGGTAATATTGCCATTGCTCAGACAATTATGTATTAGCGATATGACTTACCATTAATGTATGATGATTTACGGTACATGTATAGCTCTTCGAATAGGACATTCTCTGTAACTAGCTGACACTGTAATTATAAGGTGTGAAAGATAGATTAAATTGTTAATGTAATAATCTTCGTTTAGGTCTGATAAAGACCTTTTGTGCTCCTCGTAATCCTTTTTTCTCTACCGCTCACAGGATGAGTATGGGGTGCACAATAAACTCGCCGCCTCCGGCGGCAACAATTAGATACCCAGTACCAACTGTACTGTGGGGTAGAGATACTTGAGAGCTTTGCTGGATGTTTTCATTGACCCAGAGTCGTTTTGTAGATCTCTGTAGTCATACATTTAAGTGTGTGTATGAATGCTTATAGTCCAAGTATGTTTACCTAGTATATAATGATATGCCGTATGTTGAATTTCCCTGTTATGTGGGGAAGCATGAGTCAGCTCCCACATCTGTTTGCCACTAGGTTTCAGTTGCCAAAGAGTGGCATATTCATTTTACAGAATTATGAGGTGTAAATGTCAGAATTCAGTTAGAGGCCTAACTTATGTAGCAGCTTAGCCATGCACTCTTCACTTGTGATTGTATGTTCATTCCTTAGTCTTGCTGTAGGTGTATAATTTACTCCAGTTTGTAATTTACATGGCAGGAGGTGAGCTTGGCAGGCCTACCACCTGTTGCGTGAGGTAGACCTATATTTATATACTATGTCATCCAGTGGGAGCAGATTCACTACTTGTTTAAGTGAACCGAAA